>NC_087357.1:53274190-53577221 GCF_030014295.1 Loxodonta africana | reverse complement strand
GGACCAATCAGTTCCTCCGCACGGCCAGGTGGGCCCGCCCCCTGGGTCAATTCAGGGCAATAAAAATGGACTCCGCGCTCACGGCCCGCTCGTGCGCGCGCCCAAGCCCCAGCAGGGCGGCACTTTGTCTGGGATGCTACTTTCTGCGCTTTGGGACCAATCAGTTCCTCCCGGGGACTTCTCCTTCCAGTGTGCCGCACCTCTCGCGCAAACTGGGAGGGCGTCACTCACACGACCAGGTGTTCCCGCCCTCTGGGTCAATTCAGGGTAATAAAAATGGACCCCGCGCTCATGCCCCGCCCGCGCGCGCGCGCGCGTGCCCAGATCGCAGCGGAATGGCTCCCCGTCTGGGATGCTGCTTTCCCTGTTTTGAGACCAGACACCTCCGGGGATTTCTCCCTCTGGTGTGCCGTGCCACACGCGCGGACTGGGTGCGCGTCCTCCCGCACGAACGCGTGGGCCCCGCCCTGGGGTCACTCCAGGGAAACACAGCTGACCCCCCCCCCGCGCGCGCCCCGTCGGCTTCTCGCCTAACTCCCGGCGGACAGCAGGGCACCCCAGCTGGGACGCTGTTCTCCCCCCTCTCAGATCAGTCACTGCCTCCCGGGTGTTTCTCCCTCCGGCTGCGCCCCTACGCCGCCCGCGCCAACCTGCTAGGCTTCCTCCCGGGATGGGTTCGGGGGGGAAGGGGTGGGCCCCCTTTCTGTGCCGTCTGCCCCCCTGGGCTCTGCCCCAGATCGAGCTCCGAAGGTCACCTGCCTGGTGCGCTGGCTCCTAGTTCTGAAAACAGTCGCTGTCTGCCCGTATTTGTTCGTCCTCCGTCTCTAAGTCTGTGCTTGTTGTTCAGAGTTCATAGATTGTTATGTATGTGATCGATTCCCTTGTTTTTCCGAGTCTTTGTTGCAAGAGGGATCCGCGGGAGCGTCCACCTAGTCCGCCATCTTGGCCCCCTCAGGGGCTTTCTTAAATAAAAGTTCTTTGTCTGTTTTGGCTTCTACACTGAGATTGCAGAGGATTCTCATTCTTTTCCAGCCTAAAGGTACAGAGCTTTATCAGCTGTATTTCTATAGCTGTGAGGTCCCTGGGTGGCTGTGGAAACAGCACGGGGATGGTGAGTGACCTCCTCTAACCTCACAAGGGGGAAGAGAACCAACCAGATCATACTTTTTAATCCATTCTGCCACTCTTTGTCTCTTTATTGGTTCATTTAGTCCACTTATATTCAGCATAATTATGGATCAGTATGAGTTTAGTGCTGTCATCTTGATGTCTTTTTTTGTGTGTGCTGTTGACAGCTTCTTCATTTCACTTAATTTTCAGTACTGAGTTGTTTTTGTTTATTTCCTTTTCATCTTTTTCATTTTTGTTGATTTTGCATTTCCTGAGTATGTTTTTCTTTTTTTTTTATTTTGATGTGTACAATTGTTAGTTTCCTTTGTGGCTACTTTAATATTTACCTCTATTTCTCTAAGTTTAAGCCAATCTTTTATTGATATCGCCTTGACTTCCTCTCCATATGAAAAATCTATGACTACCCTATTTGATCCCTCTTTTTTGTGTTAATGTTGTCATCTTTTACATATTTACATCTCTGTTTCCCTATTTTCATGTTTTAGCTAGGCTTTGATTTATTTTTGTGACTTACCTATTTGGGTTGATATCTGGTTGTTCTGCCCTGTGTTCTAGTCTTTGGTTGTTATCTGATGCTATTGATTTTCTAAATGCAGGATCTCCTTTAGTATTTCTTGTAATTTTGGTTTTGTTTTTATAATTTCCCTGAACTTATGTTTATCTGTAAATGCCCTAATTTCACCATCATATTTATGAGACAGTTTTGCTGGATGTATAATTCTTGGCTGGCAGTATTTTTCTTTCAAGGCTTTATATATCTCATCCCATTGCCTTCTTGCCTGCATGGTTTCTGGTGAGTAGTCAGAGCTTAGCCTTATTGACTGTCCTTTGTAGATGACTTTTCATTTATACCTAGTTGCTTTTAAAATTCTCTCTTTATCTTTGATTTTGGCAAGTTTGATTATAGTATGCCTTGGTCACTTTCTTTTGGGATCTGCCTTGTATGTGGTTCAATGAGCTTCTTGGATAGATATGCTCTCATTTTCATGATATCAGGGAAGTTTTCTGCCAACAAATCTTCAACAATTCTCTTTGTATTTTCTGTTTTTCCCCCTTGTTGTGGTACTCCAATCACTCATAGGTTATTTTTCTTGATAGAGTCCCACATGATTCTTTACGGTTTCTTCATTTTTTTAAATTCTTTTATCTGATTTTTCTTCAAATAAGTTGATGTCAAGTGCTGTCAAGTGCTTTATCTTCAATCTCACTAATTCTGATTTCCATTGCCTTACTTCTACTTCTCTGATTATTGAGTTGTCTAATTCTGAAATTTTATTGTTAATCTTTTGGATTTCTGTTTGCTGTCCCCCTATGGATCCTTGTAAACTGTTAAATTTGTCTTTATTCTCTTGTATGACCTTCAGTTCCTCTGTTGCTTTGTCCATGTGTTCCTTGGCTTGTTCTGCATTTTGCCTGATCTTCCTGATCTCTTGAAGAGCTCTGTATATTAATCTTTTGAATTCTACCTCCGGTACCTCCAAGAAGTTATCTTCCTGCAGAAGGTTTCTTTTTTCTTTGTTTTGGCCTCTTGCTGAAGTCATCATGGTCTGTCTCTTTGTGTGATTTGATATTGATTGTTGTCTCCAAGCCATCAATAAGTTATTATATTTATTTATCTTATGTTTGCTTACTGGGTCCTAGCTTCTTGTTTTGTTTTAATATGCCAGAATAGACTGGTCCTGTGAGCTACTTTGGTTATTAGTGTCTTCGAAGCTCTCACACACTGTCACCAGGTTGTTAGAGCTGTTACTAGGTATGTGAGCCCAGGGGTCCATTTACTTTTCTTGTGTGGATTCAGCTTAGGTGTCAGGGCATTGGTCACTAAATGTGTGGTACAGGCTCTAACCTACAGTCCTAGATTGGAGTAGGCATGGGTACTGGCTGCAGTAGGGCGTCACATGCTGAGCAAGGCATGGGGCTGATGGCTGCGCCTGAGTGTCTGAGTGGGTGAGTGGGCTTTGCAGCTGTGCTGTGGGTACCCAATGCTGTTGGCTGTAGGGGTTGGGAGGCACCACTCATTCTTGGACCCCTGTCTTATGTGGCTAGATAGAGTGGATGAAGCCACCAACCAGTCCTCAGGGCCCTGATGTGGGTAGGTAAGAACCCTGCTTAATGGGTACAGCAATGTCAAATGTCATGAATCTGCCACCCCCCTTTATTGCCGATGCAGTTAAAAATAGGCTTCAGGTATATAGCCTGTTGTACTATGCTAATGAGGACCTACGCTATTGAAATGGGCCCACACAGGTCTGTGCAGGGGTGAAAGGCATTCAAAGTCCATGTACCCCTTATGCCTGTGCCTAGGCAAAGGGGCTGTGCCTTCTCTGAGTTCCTTCCTAGGGAAGTTGGCAGATTTTTTTTCGATTGTTAATTTGTTCTCTGTCCAAAGCCAGGAGGATGGCTCAGGGAGAGCAACAGATCCTACACCCGGGCCCAGGGGGCACAGCCAGACCAGGACCTGGAGCAGACTGGGGAAGGAGCAGATAAATGGAAGAGAGGTACTTCTCAAATAGGGGAAGGGTTTTTTGATCCACACAGTAGGTTAGATGCTTGTACTTATCTTTCATCAATTCAGAGCTGCTTCTCCCTGGTTCTGAGGCTTGAGCAGACTCTCTATTGCTCTATTTCTCCTGATGTGGAAAACGTGTCCTGAGCACTACTGCTTGTCTCAGCCTATGCACACCAGCTGATCCAGCCTGCAGGGTGTCAGCCAGGTCAGGTCTGGCAAATCCTTGCTGCTTCTGAACTGTCTCTTCCTCCCCCTGCTGTTCAGTCCGACTCCTCAACTTTGAATTTGCTCTTATGGGTTCCTAGGTTTTCGTATGTAATTGGTTCACTTGTTTTTTTGGATCTTTGTTGTAAGAGGGACTACAGGAAGTGTCTAACTACTCTGCTATCTTTGCCCCACCTCCATTCAAGATCTATATTTTAAATCAAGAAATTAATTAAGTCCTAGGAGGAATGGTTCTACTTTTCCATTAACATATTCTATCACTACACTTGAAGATCAAAGACCACAGCCTTCAGTTTGGATTACACCTCAACATAAAGATAACAAAAATCCTCACAACTGGACCAATGAGCAACATCACAATAAACAGATGAAAGATTGAAGTTGTCAAGGATTTCATTTTCCTTGGATCCACAGTCAACGGCCATGGAAGCAGCAGTCAAGAAATCAAAAGACGCATTGCATTGGGTAAATCTGCTGCAAAGGACCTCTTTAAAGTTTTGAAAAGCAAAGATGTCACCTTGAAGACTAAGGTGCACCTGACCCATATAACAGACCCAAGCCACTGTATTTTCAATCACATCATATGCATGCAAAAGCTGGACAATGAATAAGAAGACTGAAGAAGAATTGATGCCTTTGAATTGTGGTGTTGGTGAAGAATATTGAATATACCATGAGCTGCCAAAAGAACAAACACATCTGTCTTAGAAGAAGTACAACCAGAATGCTCCTTAGAAGCAAGGATGGCAAGACTGCATCTTACTACTTTGGGCATGTTGTCAAGAGGGATCAGTCCCTGGAGAAAGGACATCACGCTTGGCAGAGTACAGGGTCAGTGGAAAAGAGGAAGACTCTCAATGAAGTGGATTGATATAGTGGCTGCAACAGTGAGCTCAGACATAACAATGATTGTAAGGATGGCTCAGGACCGGACAGTGTTTCATTCTGTTGTGCATAGGGTTGCTATGAGTTGGAACCGACTCGACGGCACCTAACAACAACAACATCACTACCTTTTTACATCTTCTTTTTAATATGTAGGTATCAAAGTAGGCAGTTGCCATTACAAGAGTTATTGCTTTTCATGACCCGGAAAATCTATAACTAAGCTTGCTTGGGCATGTCAGAAAAAAACCTGCACTAATTCATCTCCTGCTTATTTTCTTTCAACTGAATATGTTGCCTTCCCCTACATAGAGTTTAGAGCTAGAAACGGGTTACATTTTGTTGAATGACATCTAGTAATTGGTGCCAGGATAGTGTAATGCAGTCTTGTCAAACAGTCAAAAGAGTAGAGGCAAAGCAGGTCTTTCCCTTCTCTGAGCTGGACATAATTCATCATTCCAAACCATCAGGAATAATTTGCTCACAGAAAAATCATTATGGTAAAACCAATACATTCTTAGCCTCCCCTCCCCTCTATCTCTCCCAGGAATCAAATAACTTATTTGGAATTATGGAATATACATCATGTTCAAACTTAAGAAAATTTTATACTGAGACAAAACTCAGTTTCTTCAGCTCAGAAGTGTGTTTCATAAGGGCATCAAGAGACAATTTTGGGTAGCTCATGATGCCTTCTTTTGAAGTCTGATTTAATAAGAGAAAAACAAACCAACAAAAACAAGAGTTCTCATGGCAATCAAATTGTTTTGAGCTTTCTCTTGATACCAAGGGCAAGAATTTTTATATTGCCTTGTACCTAGTATCCTGAAAAATGCCTGGCACATAATTAGTACATAAAATTATTGTTAAATTAATGTAAAACTGAATAGGAAATTGATTCTATGGAAGTCAAACTTCCTGAGATCCTCAGCTATACTAGGTTCAGAGGAATCTAATCATGGGAAAGAGTGAGCTAGACGTGATTTCTAATACTTTGAAAAAGATTAAAGTGGGCTGGCCTTATTAATATAGTGTGATCTTTTTTTTAAGCCAGAAACTGAATCAAATATGATACAATCTATTTTTTAAGTCATAAACTTAATTATTATATAATGGCAAAAAGGTGTAATTTCATGCAATTTGAAAACATAAGTAACACATAAGAATATTGATAAATGAGAACACTTACATAATACCATGAGAGTCTAACGTACTACAATGACTTTGGGAAACTATTTGGCAGGCTACGGAGCTTTCTATATATACGCATGCCCTATGATCCAGCAATTTCATTCCTTTACCTACTAAAAATGAGCATATGTAGTCACCAAAAAACACATGTGTGGATGTTAATAGAAGCACTATTTATAGTAGCCAAACCTTGGGAACTACAGGCCAATCAAGAAAAAAATGCATAAAATACGGTAATGTATTAACTGAAGGAGATATCATGCAGTGATAAAAATGAATGTGCTACGACTACAGGTTAAATATAGATAAATCTCAAAGACATGATACTGAATGAAACAACTCGGTCACACTGTTTTGTTTGTTTGTTTATGCCATTATAACCACATGAGATTCAAAAGGTGATAAGACAAATTTATGCTGTTAGAAGTCAGGGTAGTGATTACCCTTGTAGGGATGTAGAGTAAAAATGGACATACTGGGGCTAATGTAGTGCTTTGATGACTAAGGTGCACCTGACCCAAGCCCTGGTTTTTTCGATTGTCTCAGATGCATGTGAAAGCTGGGCAGTGGAAAAGGAAAATAGAAAAAGAATTGATGCACTTGAATTGTGGTCTTGGCAAAGAATACTGAATATACTGTGAAATTCCAGAAGAACAATCAGTCTTAAAAGAAACACAGCTGAATGTGCCTTAGAATAGAGGATAGCTAGGCTTCAGCTCATTTACTTCGGATGCTTCATCAGGAAAGACCAATCACTGGAAAAGGACATCATGTTTGGTAAAGTAGAGCACCAGGAAAAGTGAGAAAAACCCTTAATGGATTGCCACTGCAATAGACCAAGTTCACAAGTGCTTTGGGTGAAGGGCCGTTTGGAGCAGAGCACAGACCAGAAACACTGTTCTAATGATGTGATTGACCAGTTATTATTACAGAAAAAATAGACAGTGACGAGTAGAACAACAAATATCGTCATTAGCCAAGATTTCCCAAGGTTAGACTCCTGTCCCAGGGTGAAATGTTACAATCACATACATGAGTGCTCCATTTCTCTCCATGGGTAAGGAACATGGAAGATCCTCTCTCCTGAGGTTAATATAATAGCAAGCTACAACGACAACAAGCCAAACAACATGTACAAAAAAGAGCAGGGGGCGTGGGTAATAAAAGGGAAAGGCCCCCTGCAACAACAAACATTACTAGTTTTTCCCTACTCAGTAGGTGTGACCATCTCCTATCGGCTATTCTAGACTTACTGGCTCAGCGAACATTCCTTTCTCTTTTACCTCACTGAGGTAGACAGTAGCTATCTTAGATGGCAATCGTCTCCTCCTAAGGCACATACTTTGTGTCTATTGGTAGCTATTATGTCCATTAGTAACTACGGAGACAGTGGGAGCGATTATAGTACAGTACACACATGCGCCCAGCAGACACAATAGCCCCACTAATGAATCAAACATACCAACAATCATGACGATGGCAGAGGACCTGGCATGTTTTGTTCTGTTATGCACAAGTTTGCCATAAGTCCGAGCTGACTAGACAGCAACTAACAGCAACAGCAACAACACTGCAGTGCCAGAAAATATCTGTGACTTGAGCTGGATACTGGCTAAGCCAGCATATATTTTGTGTATATTTATCAAACTGTCCAATTTGATTTATTCGATTTTCTATGTATATATGTTGTATTTTAATAAAAGGTTAAAAAATACAAGTAGCCATCTGGCATCAGGAAAGTCAGCTATGTCTGTGGGGCAAAGAATCATTTTCCCAGTATCAATATCTTCACAAAAAGCGTGGAACAAGACAATGAATTAAATCATGTCCTTTGATTAGATTTACTACATTAATGCTATAATTAAACATTCAATGAATTGAGAAACACTGTACTTCTGCTTACCACTGTCTGTGCATATGGCAATAAATGCCCTACAATATGGCGGTGAGTATTTACTGTGACAGCACAACAGGATGCAAACAACTTGCCGTGCTTTAATTCTTGCTTCACATAGCTTTCCTATGCATACTGTTTATCCCAACTAGCCATTTTATGCTAACTAATCCTAGAGGGTTGACTACAAATGAGTTGGGGGAGAGTGAATTGTGTACTTTATGTACTGATCAGCTGTGTGCTTAGTAAATTATACAGTAGAAAGTTGGGTAAAGTTGAATTGCTTGTGATGATTATGGTTTCATGGTTGAATTTATGTCTTAAAAATTCATTTTTGAGACCAGAGGCTGAAACTTCTTAGGCCATGGGCTAAATGTGATCACAGATGCTAACACAACACACACCAAGTAAATAAAAACAAACCATAGAGTCAATTCTGACTGCAGTGTAATGAATTACTTAATAGGGCCTTTCTCTCCATGGTCTTGTAACTTCCATCCAGGTGATTGGGTGGGACTGTGTGATAGAGTAATTGTGACCCACCAAAAGGGATTGGTCAGTTTTGCCATCCTTGAAATAAGCCATCCCAAAGTTGGGAAAGAGAAGATCCCACCACCACCAAGAAAGGAGAGATCAGCAGGAGACACCCAGCAGCAGAGATCCAGCAGCAGTGGGCTTCGCAGCCAATGGAGGGAGAAAGCTAAGTGCCTTTGGATAGAGACTGAGGGCCAGGGAGAGGCGTGCCTGTGAGTACAGCTGGGAAGAGGCTATCCTGATGGAAGAATTGTATCCTAAGTGTTCCTGAGCCTGAATTGTAACTGTTACTTCCCTAAAAACCCCATAATTGTGAGTATGGTCTGTGAGTTCTGTGTGGCCATTGCAATGAATTATCGAACCTAGCAGAGAGTGCTGCGGGAGGGAAGGTCAGTGTCAGAATTGGTAAAGATGGTGGAGAAAGGAGGCATGTCTGGCCCCACCTCATAGGAATCAGCCTTGAGCTGTTGATGTTGGTTTTTCTTCCCCCTTGTGAAATTAGAGGAGGTCAGACACTGCCCCCATGCCATTTTTACACTGACTCATGGTGACCTCATATGTCAGAATATAACTGCATACCATAGGGTTTTCAATGGCTATAATATCACAAAAGTAGATCACCAGGCCTTTCTTTTGCAGTGCTGCGGGATAGATGGGAACTGCAACATTTTGGTTAGTAAAAGAGTGAAAATCATTTTTGCCATCCCAGGAACCTACACACATATGCACACACACACAGAAACACACAGACAATATTTGGTCTTATGAGTGAAGTCCCTGGCACTCCACTACTAATTAAAAGTTTGGCAATTCAAACCCGCCCAGCAATGCCATAGAAGAAAGGCCTAGAGATCTGCTTCCCAAAAGATTATAGCCGAGAAAACCCTGTGGAACTCAGTTTTACTCTCTTACACATGTGGTCACCTTAAGTTAAAACTGATTCAACAGCAACAGGTTTGCTTTGGTTTTTGGCTGTGAGTGAGGTAGCTTTAAATATTAAATTTTAAAAAATGTATAAGGTTTTTCCATTTGAAAATCTGTATTTATGGCTTCTCTAGAAAGTCTAGACTATCAAGCAGCCCTAACACATTGCCATTGCATTGATTCCAACCCATAGAGACCCTGTAGGACAGAGTAGAACCCATAGGGTTTCCAAGGAGTGTCTCGGTCTGGTTAGCAGCCATATCACTTAACCAGTGTACTACCAGGTCTCCCAAACAAGCCTAGGCTTATATTTTTACATGCCAAAGAGTTGCTAGATACGAATAATGTTGCCCTTTTTAGAAAAGAACATGTAAATGCCAATTCAAAACACTCTCCAATATTCCTTTATTAAGTCCTCAACAGTAGTGTCCAGGATAAGTAGAATTTGTACTTTTTTTTTTTGGTATTTTTATCCTAGAATACAAAAACATTTCACTGCATGTTTCTATAACCAAATATTAAAAGTAGGGAAAAAATTAGAGGTTTCATGTTTCAAGGAAAGTGGTTTAGAGCAGATTGTATGGTTTCACATTTTTCTGTAAAGGTTTAACATGAAAACAAAAGTGATTTAGCCTATTTCACTCAGTTATGATCTGCCTGAACCCTCTAGACAGCTGAGGTTGGGTTTCTTGTTCTAAACAGAACTAGTATTTTTTTTTTATCCCAACAAAGCCATTCAGTATTGTTATGGACTCATTGTGCACCTCATGAAAGGTGCGTATATCTTGTTCTAGCTCTGCATTTATGGTGAAAATAAATAAATCTGGGAGAAAGAAGGGGTGAGAAAAAGATGCGCTGTGAAAGGATAGAAATAGAGAAGTGCCATAAGCAGTCAAAAGATCGAGGAAGGAAAAATAGAAACATCCAGAGACACTTAACCTATCTGGTAGTTTTACTTAAATGCACCTTAATGCAACAGGAGAGCATGAAATGTTCAAAAGAATGAAAAAGACTTCTGTGTACACAGGAAGTAAGTACAAAATAAAGTTATGCAGAAGTCTATCCAAGAAATAGCAACTCACTTCCAGTCCACTATTTCTCTCAGTACATATTATTTAAAAAAGTATCCTTGTAAGTATTTAACTCTGATCTGTAATTGCTGCCTAAAATGATGAATGATACTCTCATAATTTTGGAATAAAGAATGTGTCAGAATTTTGTACTTTGAGCTTCTTCATCTTTGACTCTGATGAAAATAATCTTAGACCTACACAGAAGAGGAGATTCATGAGCTCAGATTCATTATGTCATGATCTATTTTTAACCACATGCCATTTTAAATAATGTATGCTTGTTCCAGCATAGTAACAAAATAGAACCTGACCAAAAAAACACAAAAGAGGAAGAGTCACAATGGCAGAATAGACAGACGCTTCCAGTGAGCCCTCTTTACAACAAAGACCCAAAAAAACAAGTGAAACGAGTATATTTGTGACAAGTTGGGAGCCCTGGGTATCAAAGGCAAGCTTCAACAATGATCTGAGGGGCAGAGGAGGAAGAGACCATTCAGAAGTGGCAAGGAGTTACCAGAACTGAATCATGGGGAGACCTCAGGCACCACCCCTGGAACGGCGGCAGTGGTCGCAGTAGGCTGATACTAGTGTTTGGCCGCAGTCTCCTCAGGGAGAAGCAGCCAGCCACACAGCCTACTCACACCTCTGGAACCTGAGGAGAATGGCACTCTTGACAAAAGCGTATATTTTACCGTGCCCCCCCTCCACCCCTAAGCTGGCTACAGTGGCTGAATCCCTGGGCCTGAGATAGACCCTTTTGAGCACCTAGAGCCATCCTCCTGGCCTTGGGGAAGGAAAAAATTTGCAATTTGGGGGAAAAGATAATTTGCTAGCTCCATTAACTGGGGAAGCTCAGGACAGAAGCGGCTCCTATACAGGCAAAAACTGTCCGTGAACTGTGAGCACCTTTCCCTTCTGCATGGACCTGTGTGGGCCTATTTTGGGGAATAGGCCCTTGTTGGCAAACTCCAACCATTTCAGCGGTGCGGTGGAGAGGTGGATGTTTGACACTTGACATTGCTTTGCCTATTAAACAAGGTCCTCACCTACCCACATCAGGGGCCTAAGGACTGGTAGCTCCACTCAGGTCACCCAGCCACCTGTGACAGGGATCCAAAGATAATTGGTACCTCCTAGTCCTTTTTTTTTGGGTGCCCATGGTCCCTCTGCAGAACCCACCCACCAGCATGCTCTAGGGAACAGAGACGCATTTACCTCAGAGACACTTGGGGGCCGATTCTCAGCCCCCTGCCTTGTTCAGAGCCTGACCCCCTGCTGCAATCAGATACGGGTATATATGCCAATCACCCCTGCCCCTCTAAGACTGTAGGACAGAGCCCGTACTACACACTTGATATCAGCTCCCTAGAAACCTGAGCTGAGTTCATACAAGAAAACTGAATGGACTCCTTGACTGATATACCTGATAACAGCTCTAGCCAGCTGGGGACAGGACACCAGAGCTCCAAAGGCAAAAATAATCAAGGTAGCTCACTCAAGCAACCCATAGGGGTATACCAAAACAAAACAAAGCAAGCAACTATGACACAGTAAGCAAGCATAACTAACACAATAACTTATAGATGGCTCAGAGACAACAGTCAATATCAAGTCACATAAAGAAACAGACCATGATCACATCAATAGGCTCTCAAAGCAAAGAATCCAGGGATCTTCTAGATGAAAGTGCATTCCTGGAATTACCAGGTACAGAATACAAAAGTTTAATATACAGAGCCCAAGACATCAGGAAAGAAATGAGGCAATATGCATAAAAAGCCAAGGAACACAAGATAAAACAACTGAAGAAATTAGGAAAGTTACTCAGGAACATAATGAAAAGTTTAATAAGCAGGAAAAATCCATAGACAGGCAGCAATCAGAAATTCAGAAGATTAACAATAAAATTACAGAATTAGACAATGCAATAGAAAGTCAGAGGAGCAGAAGTGAGCAAGTAGAAGCTAGAATTTCTGAACTTCAAGATAAATCACTTGGCACTAATATATTTGAAGAAAAATCAGATAAAAGAATTTAAAAAATGAAGAAACCTTAAGAATCATGTGGGACTCTATCAAGAGAAATAACCTACGAGTGATTGGAGTACCAGAACAGGGAGGGATAACAGAAAATACAGAGAAACATTGTTGAAGATTTGCTAGCAGAAAACTTCCCTGATGTTGTGAAAGATGAGAAGATATTTTTCCAAGATGCTCAACGAACTCCACATAAGGTAGATCATAATAGAAAGTCACCAAGACATATTATAATCAAACTTGCCAAAACCAAAGATAAAGAGAGAATTAGAAAAGCAGAGAGAGATAAATGAGAAGTCACCTACAAAGGAGAGCCAATAAGAATAAAGCTCGGACTACTCAGCAGAAACCATGTAGGCAAGAAGGCAATGGGATGATACATTTAAAAAAATTGAAGGGAAAAAATTGCCTGCCAAGAATCATATATCCATGAAAAATATCTCTTAAATATGAAGGTGAAATTAAGACATTTCCAGATAAACACAAGTTGAGAGAATTCATAAAAACCAAACCAAAACTACAAGAAATACTAAAGGGAGTTCTTTGTTAGAAAATCAATAATATCTGGTATCAATCCAAGACTAGAACACGGTACAGAGCAACCAGAAGTCAACCCAGACAGGGAAATCCAAAAAAACAAAGCAAGATTATAAAAAAAACCTAAAACAGGGTAACAGCGATGTTATTATATGAAAGAAGACAAAATTAAAATAATAAAGAGGGACTAAGAAATGTAATCATACATTTGGAGAGAAAGATAAGGCGAACAAAGAAATAAAAGTTAGTTTTAAATTTAGAAAAACAGGGGGTAAATAATAAGATAACTACAAAGGAGACAAACTATCCTACTCATCAAAATAAAATACAAGGGAAAAATACATACTTAGCAGAAACAAAATCAACAACAACAAATATGAGGAAAGGACAATATATAAAGAAAACCTACTCAGCACATGAAATCAAGTGGGAAAAAGAAACTGTCAACACACAAAAAAAGACATCAAAATCATAGCACTAATAATTACCCTGAATGTAAATGGACTAATCGCACCAATAAAGAGACAGAGAGTGGCAGAACGGATTAAAAAACAAGATCCGTCTATATGCTGCCTACAAGAGACACACCTTAGACTTAGAGACACAAACAAACTAAAACTCAAAAGATGGAAAACAATATATCAAGCAAACAACAATCAAAAAAGAGCAGGAATGGCAATAGTAATTTCTGACAAAATAGACTTTCAAGTTAAATCCATCAGAAAGGATAAGGAAGGACACTATATAATGATTAAAGGGACAATACACCAAGAAGATATTACCATATTAAATATTTATGCACCCAATGACAGGGCTGCAAAATACATAAAGCAAACTCTATCAGCATTGAAAAGTGAGATATACAGCTCCACAATAATAGTAGGAGACTTCAACACACCACGTTCGGTGAAGGACAGGACATCCAGAAAGAAGCTCAATAAAGACACGGAAGATCTAAATGCCACAATCAACCAACATGACTCATAGACATGTACAGAATACTCCAGCCAACAGCAGCCAAGTGTACTTTCTTTTCTACTGCACACGGAACATTCTCTGGAATAGACCACATGTTAGGTAATAAAGCAAGCCTTAGCAGAATCCAAAACATTGAAATATTACAAAGCATCTTCTCTGACCGTAAGGCTATAAAAGTGGAAATCAATAACAGAAAAAAACAGGGAAAAGAAATCGAACACTTGGAAACTGAACAATACCCTGCTCAGAAAAGTCTGGATTATAGAAGACATTAAAGATGGAATAAAGAAATACAGAAAATCCAATGAGAATGAAAACACTTCCATTCAGAACCTTTGGGACACAGCAAAAGCGGAGCTCAGAGGCCAATTTATATCAATAAATGCACACATCCAAAAAGAAGAAAGGGCCAAAATCAAAGAATTATCCCTTCAACTTGAACAAATAGTAAGAGAGGAACAAAAGAAACCCACAGGCACCAGAAGAACACAAATAATAAAAATTAGAGCTGAACTAAATGAAATAGAAAACAGAAAAACAATTGAGAGAATTAACAAGACCAAAAGCTGCTTTTTTGAAAAAAATCAACAAAATTGATAAACTACTGGCCAAACTGACAAAAGAAAAACAGGAGAGGAAGCAAATAACCCAAATAAGAAATGAGATGGGCGATATTACAACAGGCCCAAATGAAATTTAAAGGATCATATCAGATTACTATGAAAAACTATACTCAAACCAATTTGAAAACCTAGAAGAAATGGATGAATTCCTAGAGACACACTACTTACCTAAACTAACACAAACAGAGGTAGAACAACTAAATAGACCCATAACAAAAGAAGAGATTGAAAAGGTAATCAAAAAACTCCCAAGAAAAAATAAAAGCCTTGGTCCAGACGGCTTCACCGCAGAGTTCTACCAAACTTTCAGAGAAGAGTTAACACCACCACTACCAAAGGTATTTCACAGCACAGAAAAGGACGGAATAGTACCAAACTCATTCTATGAAGCTACCATATCCCTGATACCAAAACCAGGTAAAGACACCACAAGAAAAGAAAATTATAGACCTATATCCCTCATGAATGTAGATGCAAAAATCCTCAACAAAATTCTGGCCAATGGAATTCAACAACATATCAAAAAAATAATTCGCCATGACCAAGTGGGATTCATACCAGGTATGCAGGGATGGTTCAACATTAGAAAAACAATTAAGGTAATCCACCATATAAATACAACAAAAGACAAGAATCACATGATTTTTTCGATTGATGCAGAAAAGGCATTTGACAAAGTTCAACACTCATGATAAAAACCCTGAGAAAAATAGGAATAGAAGGAAAATTCCTCAATGTAATAAAGGGCATTTATACAAAGCCAACAGACAACATCACCCTAAATGGAGAGAGCCTGAAAATATTCCCGTTGAGATGAGGAACCAGACAAGGATGCCCTTTATCACCACTCTTATTCAACATTGTGCTGGAAGTCCTAGCCAGAGCAATTATGCTAGATAAAGAAATAAAGGGCATCCAGATTGGCAAGGAAGAAGTAAAAGTATCTCTATTTGCAGATGACATGATCTTATATACAGAAAACCCTAAGGAATCCTCCAGAAAGCTACTGAAACTGATAGAAGGGTTCAGCAGAGTATTGGGATAGAAGATAAACATACCAAAATCAGTTGGATTCCTCTACACCAACAAAAAGAACATCGAAGAGGAAATCACCAAATCAATGCCATTTATAGTAGCCCCCAAGAAGATAAAATACTTAGGAATAAATCTTACCAGAGATGTAAAAGACTTATACAAAGAAAACTACAGTACACTTCTGCAAGGAACCAAAAGAGACTAACATAAGTGGAAGAACATACCTTGCTTGTGGATAGGAAGACTTAACATTGTGAAAATGTCCATTCTACCAGAAGCGATCTATACATTTAATGCAATTCCGATCCAAATCCCAATGACATTCTTTAATGAGATGGAGAAACAAATCACCAACATCATATGGAAGGGAAAGCGGCCCCAGATAAATAAGGCATTACTGAAAAAGAAGAACAAAGTGGGAGGCCTTGCTTTACCTGATTTTACAACCTATTATACTGCCAAAGTAGTGAAAACAGCCTGGTACTGATACAACAACAGATACACAGACCAATGGAACAGAATTGAGAATCCAGACATAAATCCATCCACATATGAGCAGCTGATATTTGACAAAGGTCTCAAAACAGTTAAACGGGGAAAGGACAGTCTTTTTAACAAATGGTGCTGGCATAACTGGATATCTCTGCAAAAAAATGAAACAGGACCCATACCTCACACCATGCACATAAACTAACTCAAAATGGATCAAAGACCTAAATATAAAGTCTAAAATAATAAAGAGCATGGAAGAAAAAATAGGGACAATGTTAGGAGCCCTAATACATGGCATAAACAGTATAGAAAACATTATAAAGAATGTAGAAGAAAAACTAGATTACTTGGAGCTCCTAAAAATCAAACACCTATGCTCATCCAAAGACTTAACCAAAAGAGTAAAAAGACTATGTACAGAATGGGAAAATGTTTTTAGCTATGACATTTCTAATCAGCACCTGATCTCTAAAATCTACATGATACTGCAAAAACTCAACTGCAAAAAGACAAATAACGCAATTAAAAAATGGGCAAAAGGTATGAATAGACACTTCATTAAAGAAGGCATTCAGGTAGCTAACAGATATATGAGGAAATGTTCACGATCATTAGCCATTAGAGAAATGCAGATCAAAACTACAGTGAGACACCATCTCACTCCAACAAAGCTGGCATTAATCCAAAAAACACAAAATAATAAATGTTGGAGAGGCTGTAGAGAGACTGGAACACTTACACAGTGCACAGTGCTGGTGGGAATGTCAAGTGGTACAACAACTTTGGAAATTGATTTGGCGCTTCCTTAAAAAGCTAGAATAGAACTACCGTATGATCCAGCAATCCTACTCCTTGGAATATATCCTAGAGAAATAAGAGCCTTTACACGAACAGATATATGTGCACACCCATGTTTATTGAAGTTTATTGAAGCACTGTTCACAGTAGCGAAAAGATGGAAGCAACCAAGGTGCCCATCAACGGATGAATGGGTAAATAAATTATGGTATATTCACACAATGAAATACTATCTATCGGTAAAGAACAGTGAGGAATCTGTGAAACATTTCATAATGTGGAGGAACCTGGAAGGCATTATGCTGAGTGAAATTAGTCAGTTGCAAAAGGACAAATAGTGTGTAAGACCACTATTATAAGATCTTGAGAAACAGTTTAAACTGAGAAGAAAACTTTCTTTTCTGGTTACGAGAGCGGGGAGGCAGTGAGGCTGGGAGAGGGACATTCACTAATTAGATAGTAGATGAGAACTACTTTAGGTGAAGGGAAAGACAACACACAATACAGGGGAGGTCATCACAATTGGACTAAACCAAAAGTAGTTTCCTGAATAAACTGAATGCTTCGAAGGCCAGCATAGCAGGGGCAGGGGTCTGGGGACCATGGTTTCAGGGGACATCTAAGTCAATTGGCATAAGAAAATCTATTAAGAAAGCATTCTGCATCCCGCTTTGAAGAGTGGCATCTGGGATCTTAAACGCTACCAAGCAGCCATCTAAGATGCTTCAATTGGTCTCAACCCACCTGGATCAAAGAAGAATGAAGAACACCAAGGACAGAAGGCGATTAAGACCCCAAGAGACGGAAAGGGCCACATGAACCAGAGACTACATCATCCCGAGTCCAGAAGAACTAGATGGTGCCGGGCTACAATCGATGACTGCCCTGACAGGGAACACAACAGAGAACCCCTGAGGGAGCAGGAGAGCAGTGGGATGCAGACCCCAAATTCTCATAAGACCAGACTTAATGGTCTGAGACTAGAAGCACCCCAGTGGTCATGGCCCTCAGACCTTCTGTTGACCCAGGACAGGAGCCATTCCCAAAGCCAACTCTTCAGACATGGATTGGACTGGACAATGGGTTGGAGAGGGATGTTGATGAGGAGTGAGCTTCTTGGATCATCAGGTGGACACTTGAGACTATGTTGGCATCTCCTGTCTGGAGGGGAGATGAGAGGGTGGAGGGGGTTAGAAGCTGACAAAATGGACATGAAAAGAGAGAGTGGAGGGAGAGAGCGGGCTGTCTCATTAGGGGGAGAGTAACTGGGTGTGTGTAGCAAGGTGTATATGGGTTTTTGTGTGAGAGATTGACTTGATTTGTAAACTTTCACTTAAAGCACAATAAAAATTATTTAAAAAAACCATTAAAAAAATAGTACTGTTCAACAAGAAACATGAACTGAATTGAATACAAGTGCTTTTGTTTCTGATGAACAGTTTGTGCTAAGTGAATGCAATGCGAATAGATTAGGATACAAATTTTTTGTTTTTTTTTTTGATAGGTTGATGATGTTGTATCATAAAATCTTTGTTCTGCTGCTAAAGTTAAACCTTGCCAAGGGCTCATTTAGGTCTTTATATCACCTGTTAATTATTTTGCTGGTGTCAGTTTGTGCTCTTTGGTATTATCTGATAAAATAATGGAGTCCACAATGGCAGTGAAATACAAAGAGTTTTTCCTTCCCTGCACCTCTTTGGGTAGATTCCAGCAAGGGAAGAAAACAATGAGTCGTTACTGAGGGCAATGCTTACAATCAAAGTAAAAGGTGCTGCCTCAAAGGAGAGAACAATGAAAAACTGTGCTGATGGTGGAGATATTTGCCCTTTGAGACCTAGAAAACAGAATTTGTTGACTTGATTGAAATGTTGGGGAAAAGATGAGACTGGTGTTTGTAGTGAATTCAGATTTAAACTTCTTGAAAACAAAACACCAGCCCCTCCGACAGTCATTCCATGCCTCCTAAGTTTGTAGGATCTTTCTGAATTAGTGAGAATTTCATCTGGTACTAATACCTGATTTTGGACTTCTCTCTTGGATAACATAAGGCTGTATTTGGCTCACTTCAGAGTTAGGGAGAGAAAGCTAATTCAAGATGCATCAAGTTTCTCAGTACTTTTGTGAAAATACCACTTAATTTTTTTTTCATTTTTTTGTGTTTTAGGTGAAAGTCTACAGTGCAATTTAGTTTTTCTTAAAAAATTTCTACACAAATTGTTTTGTGACATTGGTTGCAGTCCCTGCACTGTGCCTGCACTCTCCCCATTTCCTTTTACACCCCAGGTTCCTGGTATCCATTCATCCAGGTTTCCTGTCCCTTCCTACATCCTTGTCTTTGCTTTAGGACAGGTGTTGCCCGTTCTGCCTCATATACTTGATTGAACTGAGAAAAGCATTCCTCATGTGTGTTATTGTTTGCTTTATGGCCCTGTCTAATCTTTGGCTGAAAGGTGGACTTTGGGAATGGCTTTAGTTCTGAGTTAGTAGGGGGTCACTTAAAATTCTGTTGATATTTTTGAAACACTCAGTATAGTGTGAAAGAGACATAGGCTATAGTTTATTTTCTCAAGAGTTAGAACATAGGAAAAATAACATTTAAATATGAATATTTGAAATCAGAAAATTAGGTTTCTAGTCTGGACTATGCTATAATATTTAACTGGTCTTGAATAAATCACCAACTTCTTTTTGTTTTGTTTTACTTTTTTAACAAGGCAGGTAGTCAAAATTTTCTGAGAATGGCAAAAGAGTGCACAGGGGGAGGGTCAGATGTGTGGATGCATTAGAACTTCTCATCTAAGTGCAAAAACTGGTTAAAATTTTTGCATGGGATAAGCCTAGGTCTAAATGTTGGGACCAGGAAAAAGAGACTCTTGCAGCATACCTTATTAAGGAGATTTTTTCTTTTCAGATTACTTCTCAGATAACCACTTCCAGCTCTGTGGTTTAAATCCCAGCTTTATTTTCACAACTCTGTTCATTTTGCAGTAGAGAATTCTCAATCAATAAACATTACAAGAACGGAATTCACATTAATCAGTCAGCTATTACAATCACTCCAAACTGGATTATCCAGAGCATTCAGTTTATAATAAACAGCCCATGCATGTCCTTGACTCTGGGTTTGGAAGAAATGCTTGTGCAGTGATTTTTATACTCCAGGAGGGATTTTAAAATGTTTTACAAACACTAATCCCTGTAACAACTCAACAGACAAGGATTATCAATGATACTTGAAAGGCTAATGTATAAAACACGGGTTTCTAAAGTTATCAGAGAATGAAGCTAATATTACAAATAGATTTTCTGGGCTCATAATTCATTAGCCTTACTCTAAATAACAGGTTGCAGGGCAGCTCAGAAAACATTGGTCATCAGAACTTAATGCAGAAAGCCTGCATTTCTCAACGTGTAAGGCAATTTTTTAAAGAAATTTTTACTTAACGATAGGTAAACAAATCAATTATCTAAAATTCACAGTTTAGAATTTTCATTCTAATTATTTCATTTATTAATAAATTTCTGAGATGTTTCTTCCACCCATTTTATAGGCAAGTAAGTGGAGGATAGACGTTAAATGTCTTCCTCAGGGTCCCTGTTAGTAAGTGGCAAATCTGAGATTCAAAGCCAGATCTTCCTACCTCAGGATGTGTGATTTTCACTCTATTGTTCTGCCATCTTTGGAACAATAACCATAATGTCAACACTCAATATTTACATTTTTATTTGCTGATACACTGTCTTTTTATAGCCTACCATTAAAGGTACGCTCCCTCCACCCCCCAATATTGTTAGCTTAAAGTGAATAGGCATAAAGAGTCACAACACCAGACTTAAAAGTCTAAAAGTTCTCTGCTCAATCCTATTCCAGAAAACCACAATTTAAAGAAAAAAAATTGGTGCAGTAACTACTATGAGGATGGTTCAGGAACACGCAGTGTGTCATTCTAGTTGTTAATGAGTCAGGGACCTACTCCATGGCTATTGTTAACAACAACAACAACAAAAACAACATATCATTTATCCAGAATTATTTTGTTTTGCAAACTTATCTGTTACAGCAGAGTACTAGATAGACAGCCAAAAAATTTCTGAGTGACAAAATTTATGTCGCAATACCAATATTAATAAAGTATTGATTGTACACATTAAAAATGGTCTTGGTGGTACCAGGAGACATTGATTTTATTGAAGACTAGAAGCAACCACATGACAGGACCACAGTGACAATGCTGAGAAGAGTTAAATGCGGAAGTAAAAGAAAGCTCTGTATAAAGTTTATTGAGTAACTGTCAACCACAGTATAAGGGATCATATGTATAAGAAATTTACCTACATCAAAATGATGTATGGTCATAATTTTATCACAGCACAATCTAATGATGAAAATTCCTAATGATGGTCTCCATTTACATTAATTATAAAAAACAATATGAGCAGTTTTAAAATGACAGTTATGTGAAGAGGTTAATGCCTTGAGCTGCGGAGAACATTCAAGGAGTTTACGTTGGAGAATTCTTGTGTATAAATACGTAAGATATACATGTTTAGAAACTTAATAACTGTTTAATAATTAAGTATAAGCCTACATATCATTAGACTGATTTGATTTTATAATTAACTGATTAGTATGAAATTTTTTATTGGATTTGAATATTAAAATAAAAATTTATATTTATATTTTTCTACAGTGTTTCTTCCTACATTGATTTATATATGGAATACCTAGTTTATCCCTAAAAAGCAAAAATTTTATTAACTTTAATATTCATGCCATAAAAGTCAAGGTTAATTAATAGTCTGATTAACTTAGTTAAGCAGAGTTTTTTTTGTTGTTAATATTGATAAAAATTTGATTCAAAAGACATCAAATAACTCCACTACAAATGATGTAACATCTTCTTGATTATGAGAGAATATTCTTTAAAAAAAAAAAAAAAATCAGCTTTTATTGTCTACCACTTTAGTTGGAGAAGTAGAACTGGTAGTTTGAAATTAATGCGCACATCCCAAATGCAGACTAAAGACTATGAATTTAAGGCAATAAAAGTTAAAGGCGAGTGGCAGCCTCAATGTTGGAGGATTAGAAACCATTGAGTTCAGGGGAATGTGGTCTATCTAAAGTAGTATCATCTCAGCTCAAACTGGTGATCATGTTGAAATGTGTAGTCAAAACTTTTAATTTTTCTCAAGACAAGTGAGAAATTTGACTCTCTTCCATTACTCTTAAAACAACAATTTAGAAAAGCTATAAAGGTCTAGAAATACAACAAAATGCAACACCAAGGAGTATGGGGAACAAGAATACAGTGTTGTTCTTAGTGTCAACAATCAATAATTATATTTAACAAAATTCCTGGCCAAATATATATAGCATTTTGTTAACTTTGTGCTCTTTTTATTTGTATTGAGTTTGTACAGAATTGCAATTCAATAGTTTCCTGTTGCTTGTTATTATGTGAATTTAGTTGTACTGAACTTTTAGAAGGAAGCTGATGAAGGCCCTAGATGATGCAAAAGATTAATGTACTCAGCTGACCACAGTGTTGGAGGTTTCAGTCCACTCAGAGGCATCTCGGAAGAAAGAACTGCTGGTCTACTTCTGAAAGATCAGCCACTGAAATCTCTATGAAGTACAGTTCTACTCTGACACACGGGGTTAACCATGAGTCAATCGACTTGCTCGTCACCGGTATTTTCAGGATAGCTTTTTTAACTTCATGCAATTTCCTAGTCCATTATTTCCCCCTGGCTCTGACTCACTGGTCTACCTTCTTCTCTGAATCTTCACCTCTATTGTGCATAACCTGCTCAATTTTTTTTTCAACTCTAATCTACTTTTCCTCAGTGTGGGCTCTATCCTAGAAGGAATTCTCAGTGCTAGGCTTTGGCAATTGTGACTTTAATTAAACAAACAAAAAACATTTACCCTTCTTACATTGTTGTTGTTAGACAATGTCGAGTTGAATCAGACTCATAGCAACACCATAGGACAGAGTAGAACTGCCTCATGGGGTTTTCTAGGCTAAAAATCTTTATGGGAGCTGATCACCTGGTCTTTTCTCCTGTGCAGCCACTGGTGGATTCGAACCACAGACTTTTCAGTTAGCAGCCATGCACTTAACTATTGCATAACCAGGCAGGACCATAAGGACTTAAGTATTGGTAATCTGTGGTGTCTCCTCCTGTGCTTACCCATTTGAATGGGATATGTGACTTATATATATGCATGTATGTATACATGTGTGTGCATGTGTGTCTTAGCTATCCATGATGTAACTTCTTTTTAAACGCCACTATAATATTAGTGATTGAATGCGAAAGTGGCACATGCCACTTTACTGGAATGAGATGAACTGGTAATCCAGTTTTTTTGTGTGTGTGTGTGGATGTGGGGTACTAAGATGTTTACTATATACAACATTGTTTTAAAAAAGACTATTTCACATATTACATAACAAAGAAAATGAGTCAGTGAACTTAGTTGTTTCAACAATCAATGCAAAAGTCTGTTGGTCTCCCACAGCAAAAAATTGACTTTTCACCAATTTTGCTTTAAACAGCTCATACTTTGATTTTAATGCTTGTTTCATAATAAATTCTATAATTATACATGAACAAATGAAAAGATGTCATAAAAGCATCTCATGGATGAATCTGGAGGTCATTATGCTGAGTGAAATAAGCCAATCACAAAAGGACAAATATTGTATGAGATCTCTACTGTAAAAAGTCATGAAAAGGCTTACATACAAAAAGAAATAATCTTTGATGGTTACGAAAGAAGGGAGGGGTGGAGGTGGAAAAACACTTAATAGACAATAGATAAATGAAAACCTTGGTGAAGGGTAAGACAGTACACAATACTGTGGAAGCCAGCACAACCTGTGCAAGACAAGGTCACAGTAGCTCCATAGAAATATCCAAACTCACTGAGGTACCGAATTGCTGGGCTGGGGCTATGGGGACCATGATCTAGGGGAAAATCTAGCTCAATGGGCATAATACAAGTTTTAAAGAATATGTTCTACATTCTACTTTGGTAAGTAGCATCTGGGGTCTTAAAAGCCTGTAAGTGGCCATCTGGGATTCTCCACCGGTCTCACCCCTTCAGGAGCAAGGAAGAATGAAGAAAATGAAAGATACATGGGAAAGTTTAGTCCAAAGGACTAATGGACCACATCTACCATGGCCTCCACCAGACTGAGTCCAAAACAACGAGATGGTGCCTGACTACCACCACTGAATGCTCTGACAAGGATCACAACAGAGGGTCCCAGACAGAGCTGGAGAAAAATGTAGAACAAAATTCTAACTCAAAAAGAAAGACCAGACTTGCTGGCCTGACAGAGACTGGAGAAACCCTGAGATTATGGCCCCCTGACACCCTTTCAGCTCAGTAATGAGACCACTTCTGAGGTTCACCCTTCAGCCGAAGATTGAATAGGCTCATGGAAGAAAACAAGACTAAAGGGGCACACCAGCCCTGGGGCAGGGACTTGAAGAAAGGTGGGAACAGAAAAGCTGGTAATAAGGAAACTAGGGTTGAGAAGGGAGAGAGTTGACATGTTGTGGGATTGTTAACCAATGTCATATGTGTATACTAACTGATGAGAAACTAGTTTGTTCTGTAAACCTTCATTTAAAGCACAAAAAAGAAAAAAGATATCATAAAAGAAAATTTGATGATCAGAAAAAAAAAAGTACAACAAATTACTTATTTTATTTTCAGATAAATCTTTCATGTCTAACATGTTGTAATTAAAAACATTTTTTTCTGTTCTTTGTTCTTACATTTCTATTTGTCAATGAATTCATCCAAATTCAGGTTCCGAACAATATTTACTTCCATACATAATAAGGATAATGAATCGAGTCTCCTATCATTGTACACTGAGGGTTTTTGAGTCTCTTTGGAAATGAAAATGAGAGTTCTGTTGTGCAGTTCTCGGTCATTAAAGTTAGGAATATGCATAAGGCAATTCCAACATGTGGAAATACACATTGTATTTTATTTTCTAGTATGGAATCATACATGCCTCTATGAGGAAAATTTGTCTTTTTTGAATCTGTAAACTTACTTGCCTTGTAAGAATGAAATTGTCACACTTCTCCGTAAAGACCGTAAGAATGAAATTGTCACACTTCTCTGTGAAGATTTGTGTTTAAGTCATCAGGAAAAGCCTGCACTAATTTCTTAGATGCCCTCATGCATTCTTCACCAGGTAGATGACATTGTTTAAGAAGGAAAATATATTTGAAATAACTTCATACACTTTTTCCCTTCTTTTCATGCAAGATTCAAGTGCATCAATAATGGCATAGCATGTGGTTACGCAATGGAGATCTCTGACACTCAGTGATACTTCTGGAACACTTCCGTCATTTACTTGCTTCTTTCTAATACTTCTGAGAGGTCTACTGCTCGATAATCTGTATTTGTTTTGTTGTGTTTTCAAAATTTTCAAAATCTTCTCTTAAGTTATGTAAATACTCTGTTAATGACTGGTAGAGATCACTGCCTGTCTTTAAATTTACTTCTGAATCTTGAAGAGCTTGACCCGTCTGATGAAAATGGTGCAATATATTATTCCACATAACCGACGTAAATACATACTCTCTAGTGTTTGCATTTTGTTGGCAAAGTTTTCAGCTTCTCTTTTGGTATCTCCTTTTTCTCTCTGGTCTTTAGCAATATTTTCTAAGGCATCTAGAATCTGAGTGTACCATTCCAGGATTGCAGTTGTTGCAACGCATATGCTTCCCAACGTGTATTAGAAAAACATTTTAATACTCAGTCATTGCCTAAACATGTTTTAAGAACTGCACATCAATGAGCAGAGGTGGCAAAAAATGTGTAGAGTAACTGAACAGTAGAAAGAAATCAATTGCTTTTGGACAACAATCTGCTGTAGTACATTCTACAAGAATAAGTGAACAGCAGTACGTGGTATGAAAATAGCATATACATTATTTTCTAAAATTTTCTGTTGCATGCCCTTATAATGCCCTGACATATTGGCTGCATTGTCATAGGACTGGCCTCTGCACTTTAAAAAATCAATTTTTCACACTTCACATAAATAGCGAATTTCTTCACCACTATGAATTTTAAGCTAGTGAATGTGATACATTGCTCGATAGGTTATCCATCTGTTGGAGATACATATCTTAAAACAACACTTAGCTGATCTAGATGAGAAAAATCAGGAGCAGAATCTGCAGACAACCTGAAATATTGAGCTATACTTATTTCACTGGAAATAGTTGATCGAACTTTATCGCTTACTGAGTTTATTAATTCTTCGCATGTTGTTTTACACATATACAATGGGTTGCTCTTTCCTGTGTAACCATATTTTGAGATGTGACCCCAGATCAAACGGAGCAACAAGTTCAAGTAAACCCCCAAAATTTCCATTTTGTGGGAACCCAAACACTTCATTTCTTCCTTGAAATGTAGTCCATTTTCAACAACTGTTATGACGGCAACAATGCCCTGCAAAATAAATTTTCCAATACTGACAATACTGACATTCTTCATTAATTTGTTTTTCCAGTTCATGAGTTAAGCAAAAATCATGTGTGTGGTTTAAGCATGACAACATACAATCCCTGAGAATTGAACTGTTTTCATGTTTATCAATTATATTAGAGTTGTGCCAATCCTGAAATCCATCCATAGCATGGAGAATTCATTGATTCAGGACTGAAACGTTTGCAAACAATATACAGATAGGAGTGATGGAGAAAACAGTAGCCACTCCCTCTTGTAATTTAACCATTAGCTTTGCACCCTAGCTACAGAAACTTTTTTACCATCCAGGATTTTTTTTTTTTTTTAATTGTGCTTTAGGTAAAAGTTTACAAAGAAAATTAGTTTTTCATTAAATAATTAATACGCAAATTAGTTTGTAACATTGATTGCCAACCACACGATGTGTCAACAGTCTCTGCTTCTCCACCCTGGATTCCTTGTTTCCATTTGTCCAGTTTTACCGTACTTTTCTGCTTTCTCATCTTTGTTTTTGGGCTGGTGTGCTCATTTAGTCTCGTATGCATGATTGAACTAAGAAGCACATTCCTCACATGTGTTATTGTTTGCCCAATAGACCTGTCTAACCTTTGGCTGAAAAAAGGACCTTGGGAGTGACTTCAGTACTGAGTTAAAAGGATGTTTGGGGGCCAGAATCTAGGGATTTCTCCAGTCTCTGCGAGACCAGCAAGTCTGGTCTTTTTTTTTTTTTTTTTTTGTAAATTTGAATTTTATTCTACATTTTTCTCCTACTCTGTCCAGAACCCTCTACTGTGATCCCTGTCAGAGCAGTTAGTGGTGGTAGCCAGGGATCATCTAGTTGTTCTGGGCTCAATCTGGTGAAGGTTGTGGTAGGTGTGGTCTGTTAGTCCTTTGGACTAAACTTTCCGATATATCTTCGGTTTTCTTCATTCTCCTCTCCAGCCAGGATGGGATGAGTAGATGTATCTTAGATGGCTGCTCACAGGCTTTTAAAACCCAAGATGCTACTTACCACAGTTGTATCCAGGAATTTTTCACACAAATTTTCAAATGGTCCACTGTGATGGATGTTGACAATCATTTGGCCCTCTTTTGATCCAATAATATGCATCATTAGAAGAAAAATTATTCCACAACCAAGATCTGTACTTCTGTTATTTGTGGTATCTACAGATGTGACAACTTCAGATTCTAAAAGAATTTCACATTCTACACCTTTATCATTATTACTATTTTACTACAGCAAGGAATGGATGCAGAATTTGGAATAAATTGTTATATTCACATTGCTGTTAGTAATTTCAGCATTAGTGGAACTGATATGATGATTTGCACTCATTAAACTAGAGCATTCAATGGGAGAAATCTCTCATTCATTACATTTTAAAAGGAAGTTAGTCTTGGAATTATCTTTAGGGATTCACAAATCCTTTTTTTTTTTTTTTTTTTAATCTCTGTGAGCTTTCCTTTTTGCACTCCACCTAGTTGTTGCTGTTTCATTTTACCTGTATATAAAATCAAGTGATGTTTTAAATTTGGTTCTACTGTAGCAAATACATTTGAATAAATAAAATTTATAAAATAAAATTTACATTTGAATTTGAACAGTAACACAAAATTTATATTTGAAAATTTACCTATTGCTGTCTAGTCGATACTGACTCATAGCAACCCTAAAGGACATAGTAGAATTGTCCCACATGATTTCCAAGGACTGGCCGGTGGATTCCAACTGCCAACCTTTTAGTTAGTAGCCTAGCTCTTAACTACTGCACCACCAGGGCTCCATTTGAAAATTACCAAGTAAAATAAAAATAATTTGGTGACTTGCAATTTTGTTCTTCAAGTCTGATAGTCAAAAGAAATAGTACTTACAAGGCACTCTGAAATAATTTTATTTGCTTGTCCATGAGTGTTTTTTTGCATTGAAATAACATTTAAAAATGTGTGCACTCACTTTTCATTCTTTGATACTGCATCTTCACAGTTCTTTGGCCTACTACTGATACCCACAGGTGTGAAAGTGATCTCAAAGAGCAGGATACAAATACAAGAGTGTGCTCAATCTGAAGAAGCATTTTGGTCCACTTTGAGCAGGACCAGATACATCAAGAACCACATGATCATAGTGCCACTGGCGTGTTATTAGGTAGTTGATGACAACGATCAGAATGTGAGGTTATACCTTATCAGTCTGAAATGAAAAGGAAAACATAATTGTTATCATATGCAACATTTATAAAATAGTATCAGTTTCATTGAGTGCCATGCCAATTCCCTTTCACTGCAGCACTCACTTTTCCTTGTGTCCTGTCTCCTTGGCACCTATGGGTCTTTGCTTTGGACAACTGATGCCCCTGTTCTGTTGATGCCCTAAGCACGTGTTTACGTTACTTATTGGGTAACCCATTCCTGCCACCAGGGGTCCTTCTTCCTGCATTCCAAAAACTACATTAATAAACTTAAAACCAGAGTAAATTAAGTTTCAGTTTGTTCAAACCCCATCTCCACGCTGGCAGACTTTGTTTGTAAGGATCTTTTCTCCTCATTTTGGGAAAAGAACAATACACATAGGCAACAAGAACAGGTGAGGCAAAATCAAACAGATCATTTTACACATTCAACTATTTGTTGTTGTTGTTCTGTGTTGTTGAGTTGGTTCCAACTCATAGCAACCCTATGTACAACAGAATGAAACACTGCCCGGTCCCAAGCCATCCTTACAATCGTTGTTATGCTTGAGCTCATTGTTGCAGCCACTGTGTCAACCCACCTCATTGAGGGTCTTCATCTTTTCTGCTGACCCTGTACTCTGCCAAGCATGATGGCCTTTCTCCAGGGACTGATCCATCCTGACAACATGTCCAAAGTATGTAAGATGCAGTCTCGCCATCCTTGCCTCTGAGGAGCATTCTGTTTGTGCTTCTTCTAAGACAGATTTGTTCGTTCTTTTGGCAGTCCATGGTATATTCAATATTCTTCACCAACACCACAATTCAAAGGCATCAATTCTTCTTCAGTCTTCCTTATTCATTGTCCAGCTTTCACATGCATATGATGCGATTGAAAATACCATGGCTTGGGTCAGGCGCACCTTAGTCTTCAAGGTGACATCTTTGTTCTTCAACACTTTAAAGAGGTCCTTTGCAGCAGATTTACCCGATGCAACGTGTCTTTTGATTTCTTGACTGCTGCTTCCATGGCTGTTGATTGTGGATCCAAATAACATGAAATCCTTGATGCTTTTCAGAAGTAGATTGCCAGGTCCTTCTTCCTAGTCTGTCTTAGTCTGGAAGCTCAGCTGAAACATGTCCTCCATGGGTGACCCTGCTGGTATCTGAATACCAGTGGCATAACATCCAGCATCACAGCATCACGCAAGCCCCCACAGTACCACAAACTGACAGACATGTCGGGGATTCGACTATTTAGGAATTATCAATCAAATGTTAAGTCAAGGACAACTACTAAATTTGAAAAGGAAAAAGATAACAGATGACTATTTTTAATTTCATATGTTTCCTTGCAATTGAAAAGGAAAAAAAAAAAAAAAACTTGTGGAACTCAAAAGGGAAACAATCCAATCTAAGTAGTTTTTTTCTTTTAATTATATAATTGGAGATAATTCCTAAGTAAAAACCTTCAACATGCTGGCTGATTTGACATTATTTGAGAATTAAATACAACAATGCCACTATAATGTTTATTTCTGTTGGAATATGTGTTTATATGTTGTGTCTAGCTACAATAGATGCTCTATTAACACCCTCCACTTAACAATCTTGCTAGATGAGCAAACACTCTAATCTGCCTGTTTTATACTCACCGTAGCCCATTGACTACTAACTTAAAGGTTGTTGATTTGAACCAACCATGCAGTGTCTCACAAGAAAGGCCTGAAGAACTGCTTCCATAAAGATTACAGTCAAGAAAACCCTATGGAGTAGTTCTATTCTGCAACACATGGGGTTACCATGAGTCAGAATTGACTTAATGGGAATGGATTTAGTTTTTTGAGTTTGGTTTTGATTTGTGCTTAATGTAAGTAATGTGGAAATTCTATTCCAGAATTCTACTCAAAGCAGTCTTCAGCTACCTATCAAAAATTGGACAATAAATGTATCTTTTAACATATTTAAACGTACCAATACCTGTTACCATCAAGTCAATTCCAATTCATAGTGACCCTGTAGGACAGAGTAGAACTGCCCCCAGAGGGTTTCCAAAGTTGTAATTTTTATGGGAGCAGAAGCCACATCTTTCCCCGCAAAGTGGCTGGTGGGTTCAAACCACCGACCTTTTGGTTAACAGCCAAGCATTTAACACTGCAACATGATTTTAACTTTATATTACTTTTGTAATTAACAGAAAATTATGGCTCTTGATCAAGTCAGACAAGGGGATTTCTCTGGTACCAAAGGAGTATTTTTTTTTTTTTAAAGGAGTATAAAAAAAAATCACATTTTCACAATATTAAATTTGTGTATGTATTTATAAGCTTTATTTTACAGTTCATGAACTAGGAAATGTCTGGTCTGAAAGTTGGATGAGTTCTGCAGTGAGGTACAGGAGGAAAAGCTTTTGTAATGGTAAGCGGTCCTGATTGGTTAGATTAGGTTTCCTTTTTAGTGGGAGTCATTTGATTGAATTGAATTTCGGCTCCAGGGAACACTAGGCATTTTGCATAACATGGAAACTTAGGTTTTGGTGTGCTAGTGGAGGGCAGGGTGGTTCAGCACAAGGGACTCATTTTGGGCCTAGTTTAGTCAGGTTAAGGAGCCCTGGTCATGCAGTGGTAAAGCGCTTGGCTCTTTACCAAAACATCGGAGGTTTGAACCCACCAACCACTTACTGTGGGAAAGATGTGGCAGTCTGCTTTTGTAAAGATTACAGCCTTGGAAATCCCATGGGGCTGTTCTAAAAGTTTTCTATGAGTTGAAATTGATGTGATAGCAATGGGTTTAGTCAGGTTATCAGAAGGAAGTCATTATTTAAAGGAAAAAAGTAAATTTTAGCTAAGCACCAAACCTTCGCAAATTCATTTGATGCTTTTGTTGATGGTAGGATATACAAAATAGTATGGCAGTTGAAAATGAATTGAAATTCTGAGCTTTGTAGCCCTTTGATATTTTTATCGCTTTTTTTTTTTTTTTTTTAATGGGAGCATTTACCAAATAGTGTTCTTTATATGACTTCTTTTCCTAGGTCACCTTCAACAAAGAAACTGTTCAAAGCATTTAACCAAATCATGCCAGGGCTCAAAAGATCATTTAAAGCCACAGCCAAAGCCTGATCTAATACAGAAACTCAGCTGCTTGAGCCTCCTTTGTATTTATTTCATGAAACCATCTTTGCCACCCAGGCTAATGAGTCTTAGCAATGGAAAAGCCACACAAGGCAGACAAGTGCTTTTTTGTTTTGAGTTGCAATGAAACTTAAAATAAAAATAGAGATGAGCTTCTTTTATTTTATTTGTAATGGTTTTACCCACACAGCATAACCTATTTTAAGACTCTTTAGAGTAACAACAGCCCTGTTTGTTTGGGGTCACTCACTTAATCCATGACACAACTTCTTGCTCTTAGAAAATAGAAGTGGCCTTCTCACTTCTCACCATACATTGAAGCCACTTTTGTAGAACAGATTCTTATGAACAAAAGCCTAAAATCCTTTTACATGTCTTTCTCTATTATTTAATGTTCAGTTGAAAATATAATCACTACATTTTTTTCAAACATCTAGTCTTTCCCAAGCAAATCCACCATTATGAAATATCATAAGAAAGAGCTTTGTTTTTACAAGTATTTACATGAAATAAAGTATATAAGTAGGATTTTAACTCCAAATTAAATGGAAGTATAAATAAAAACATTGTGAAATTGCACTACAGAATGATCACACAGCAATATAACTGAAAACATAAGAAAATAATTATTTTCCCAAATGTTCACCTATAGTGCTTATCTTTAATAAATTAAACTTTCTGTGAAATTTCTCAAATCAAGTTTTTATTTCTAATTTCTTTATTCAAAGTGAGTTAAAAATATTTTTCTACATCCATTGGCCACTCTCCAATTCAGTTAATTGCATATTTTATGTTCTAATTGGTTTTTTTTTTTTAATGGTGTATGTGATCTAGATAGATAGATAGATGATAGACAGACAGACAGATAGATAGATAGATGATAGTTGATAGGTAGATAGACAATGGATTATACCCCTTTGTTTAATACATAATACAAATATATTTATTTTCCTGGTTTGCGAATTTGAATTATTTTCAGTACCAAAGTTTTTAAAAAATGGTAGTCAGATTAGTCAATCGTTGTGGCTCATGGACAAGTTTTCCTTGTCTTCATATGCAGTCAAGTATTTAAGCTTCATGTTTTGTGTTTCCCTTGAGACTTGAATTTAAACATTAAGGAGTCATAAGAAATCTTAAGAAGATCTGCGCCCTTCCTACTTATTTTCCTAATACGAGTTCAAGCACATTTCAACTCAATAAACACTTGATTTAACAAAGGTTGGGTAAATGGAATGGGTTTTAAACTATGTTTAGTAATTCAGAATATGTTTTGCTTCAGAAGCCCACTCTGACTTTTTTCTTTTGTTTAAGGTCATCCCTAGGCCCTCTTTTAAAAGAGGATTATCAAAATATAGTTGGCTGCTGTATTTACCTTATGTTTACATTCACTCTAGATATTTTTGGTAAACAACTATGACAGATTGACTACTCTCTATAGTATTATGTTTTTTAAATCCCTCAAGTTAAATTAAACCTACTTATCCTGGGTAGATTTGTCCTTAAGAGAGAACATCTGGACATCTGCCTTCATATGATAAGCTATTGTACTTAAAGATTGTTTGCTTTGGAACCATTAAAACCAAAGTCTACATCTTTTGACTACGAATTTCAGGCAGGAATAATTTTTGAAATGGATAAATTCTATAAAGGGTGGATGGTACAAGGAGGTAGTGGTTTTGAGTAATAGGAAGCAAGAAAAGAGAGTGCTAATGAGGAATCATACAATAAGGGATTTTTCTGTATCTGAATATAGGGTTTAAAGCAAATTACATACTTCAACACCTGTGAATTCTTATACTTAAATATGTTTGATGTATCCAAATAGAATATGATATGGGTCAAAATTGCTTTGCCATGTCTAAATATCCCTATACAAAGATGTGGAGACTGTCATTCTCAACTCAATTATCTCAATTCCATGATATTTCAGGGTGATTTTTTTACAAAGTCTTATTACTATTATTATTAATTTAATGTGTGACTGAGACTCAAAATTAGACACAACTAAGAAAACAGCTTATGGGAAATATTCACATCTAAAAATTTCTAACCACAAATAGGCCTCAGTGCACCAAAATTTCTGAAAAGCATTATTAGAAAACCTATGTATGCAATTAGAATAGAACAAAACAATCTCAGTCTAAAATCAAATACTATCCCAAGTCTAGTGCATGATTTCACTCATTGCCATGAAATGGTTGCTGCCTAGCCTGCTCTTTGGAACGTGTGCTAAGAGAGGATGTATACTCTACTAAGCTTTCGAAAATGTGTCTTTTCCTGTCGTTTTAGGGCTACTTCTGGCCTATGGAGAATTGTAGGTTCAAGGATCATGTTAAGTTTCAAACTGGTACAAAAAAAATTTTTAAGTCCAGATTAGAAATTTCCTTAGCAGTTAGCCTTAAATTGAATATTCTTCTTATCTATTTGAATCCAGTTAGTTTCAAGTGCTAATTAACATTCTCAGTTTTTGTTCTCATAGACATGCTTTGAAGATTTCCTGTGTATCTTGGTTTCCTCATCGTTGAGCCTATAAATTTTGTGGGGACACCACAATTTTTAGTCTATTTAGTCTAGTACTTTTTTTTTTTTTTTCTGAGTCACTTCATAGTTGGAGTAATTTCTGGGTCACCACAGTGATGCATTCAGAGGCTGATTGATTCAATGGTGTGATGGTCATAACTTTGATTTCGTCCTCTCCTCAAAGATGACTTTGTATAACATAATACAGTGAAGTTCTCTGTTTTATCTTCTGAAGTTGAGAAGTAGTTGTCTTTTTCAATCTCAGATGTCCCTGAGTTTATGCATTCTTTATTCCCTTTCATTACTACTTGCAAATCAGAAAATTTATTTCCAAGCTTATCTCTTCCTGGTACCAACATGACAAACACGGTCAACAGCAGTCACCTCATACTACTAACAGTAATATTGTGTTTTCTTTGGTCCCTAATGTGGCAAAATAACGTTCATTAGTTAAATGATCTGCCTTCTAAATTATCGTAGTGACCAAAAAAGCCAAACGCATTGCTGTCTAGTCCATTCACTCATAATGACCCTGTAGGATGGAGTAGACTTCCCTCTAGGGTTTTCAAGGCTCTAATCTTTATGGAAGTAGACTGCCACATCTTTCTCCTGCAGAGAGACTGAAGGGTTTGAACTGCCAGACTTTTGGTTAGACCCAAGCACTTAACCATGCACCACCAGCCTCCTTATTTTAATGATAGGAATGCCAAATATGTCAACAATATACAGCACCAATTGTCACCCTTTCAGCCCCTGATGACAATATTTTCATCAACGGCCATATGGTGTGAGGGGTGTGAGTGTGTGTGTGTGTGTGTGTGTGTGTGTGTGATGGCAATATCCCACTTCCAGAGATTTATATCATCCTGGACAGGTTATGTTATGTTGTAGCATTAAATCTAAATCTCTGTGCATCACATATCTACTGGAGGCTTGGCTCAGTGCTTTCCTTGCTTTGGCACATTTTGTTCTACTACCTGCAACATTTCTGGTTACAACAGCAGAAGGTAAAGGAGTATGTGCTAAATGAAGCACCTTCTCTGGAAACTTTAACCAAAAGTGACATTCTAATTACTAGCAGAGAACTGGCCTAGGATACCGATTCCGTAATTTCTACATTAATGCTTTTGACAATCTACATATTATAGAATACCATCTGGTTTTCTGAGGCAATTATAAAATGTTAAGTAGACATTTTTGGTCCCAAAGATTATAGAAAATTGGTAAGAAAGCCACAATCTAAATTTAAATACTCCTATAAATTACATCAGTTTTGAATTATTTAGTAAAGCATTAATAAAAATGTTATTTTTTTCCAGAAAATAAAAATACATGTAAACTAAAAATACAATTTAAAAAGTTAATGAGATCAACATGAAAAAAGGAAAAGAGATGTTATACTATTTTTCTGAATTATTTTGCACCCACTTCAGAGCTCTTGGCACCCAGTGGTTAAGTGCTATGGCTGTTAACCAAAACGTCGGTATTTCAAATCTACCACCTGATCCTTGGAAACCCTATGGGGCAGTTCTATTCTATCCTATACAGTCAATATGAGTTGGAATCAACTTAATGGCAACGAGTTTGTTTTTGCTGGGTTTTTTTCAGAGTAGAAATTTAATGCCAAATATGTGTAATCCTTTACAAGACCTGCGTGGAAACCAATGCAGCTGAAAAGCAAACTTGTTTTCTTTCAATTCACTTATTGTGTCAAATTTGAACAAAATCAAAACTTGGAAATGAAGCTGACCATTAATATCTGGTACTCTTCTTTCTCTGAAATTACCTTTGTCACCTCTTTACTAGAGAAGATCCAACGATTATCTCTAAAGCTGTGTGATTGAAAAGGTTAAAATATTCTCTTCCTGAAATTATTTATAGTATTTATCCATGGACAAAGTTTAATTTTAAATTCTGAAACACATATTATTAATGAGCAAGTAGAAAAATAATGTTTTATTGTTGTTTTAACTATGGGCATTCTTATTCAGGCTCTATATGTAATAAACAGTAAGCAACATCATGATAACTGGAGAAAAGATTGAAGTTGTCAAGCACTTCATTTTACTTGGATCCACAATCAGCACTCATGGAATCAGCAGATCAAGAAATCAAAAGATGGATTGCATTAGGCAAATCTGCTGCAAAAGACCTCTTTAAAGTGTTGAAAAGCAAAGATGTCACTTTAAGGACTAAGGTGCACCTGACTCAAGCCATGGGGTTTTCAATTGCCTCATATGCATGAGAAAGCTAGGCAATGAATAAAGAAGACCGAAGAAGAATCGATGCCTTTGAGTTATGATGTTGGTGAAGAACATTAACTGTATCATGAACTGCCAAAAGTATGAACAAATCTGTCTTAGAAGGAGTACATCCAGAATGCTTCTTAGAAGCAAGGATGCTGAGACTTCCTCTCATGTGCTTTGAACATGTTATCAGGAGGGGTAGGTCCTTAGAGAAGGACATCATGCTCGGTAAAGTAGAGGGCCATTGAAATAGAGGAAGACCCTCATGAGGTGGATTGGCACAGAGGCTGCAACAACGGGCTCAAACATAACAACAATCATGAGGATGGCACAGGACCGGGCAATGTTGGTTGTGTTCTGTTGTTTTTAGGGTCACTATGAGTCAGAACTGACTGGATGGCACCTAACAACAACAACATATATAATATTGCACACATGGTTGCCCGTCTACCTACAAGTAAGGCCCAGTTAGTTGTTCACAATATTGTTCAGGCTATAACAGTGAACTCCAAAATTTAATGACATAAAATAACAATACCATCTCTCAAGTTCCTAGGGGCTGACTGCCGGGGATCGCCAATGTGGTTTCAGTCAGATGGTGGCCAAGGCTGTAGTCATCTGAAAGCTTCTTCATTCACACACTTGGCACCTGGAATAGAATGGTGTTAACAATTGGAGAATGGTTGGGCATCTCTGAAGCCACATGTCCTCTCTGTGTCCCTAGGTTGAGTTTGCTCACTGCATGGAGATCTTAGGGTATTCAGATTTTTTATAGAGACAGGATTCCTTCAGAACAACTGTTTCAAGAAGGCCAGGCAAATGTTGCACCAACAGTATATGAGAATTTCAATTTCTCCACACCTTTGCCAACATCTTTTATTGTCAGCCTTTTTAATTTTAGCTGTTTAATGTTTCTGTAGTGGTATGAAACGGCGATTTTACTGTGTATTTCTTTGATGTCTGCTGAAGTTGAGCATTTCTTCATGCACTTTTCGCTCTTTCATATACCTTTGTTTGGGAAGTATCTGTTCTCATTGTTGCCCATTTGTTCAAATGGGTTTGTCTATCTTCTTATTATTGAGGTTTAGGTGTTTTGTAAACGTTCTAAAGTTCCTTGTCATTTATACGGCTGTGAATAATGTCTTCCACTCTGTGGCTTGCCTTTTCATTTCCCTAATAAATGTCTTCCACTCTGTGGCTTGCCTTTTCATTTCCTTAATAATATCTTTTAAATTAAAGAGTTTTAGATTGCAATTAAGTCCAATTTATCTTTTTTTTCTTTTTACGTTTCTCTCTTTTTATGTCCTATACAATTAATTTTTGTATAGTCCCAGGTAGAGAAAATTCTTTCCTGTATTTTCTTCTTAAAGTTTTACGGATTTGACTTTTTACATTTAGGCCCATAATCCATTTTAGTTAATTTTTTTATCTTGTTCAAGGTAAAGTTAAGGTACACTTTTCCCCTTAATTAAGAATTACAGCTTTTCTTGCACCATATGTTGAAAAGACTATCGTTTCCTCATTAAATTACCTTAAAATTCATATTGAAATTCAATGGGCCATATACTTTTGGATTTATATCTGAAGTCTAGGTTCTGTTTCATTATCTGTATGTCTTTCCCTTTGCCAAATACTACTTACCTTTAGAAATGTATTTTTAGGTTAAGATTTAAAATGAAGAAAACATTCTTTTTCAAATGGATTGGCTAAAATTTTAATTAGAACTCTATTAAATTTACAACTCAATTTTTGGGGAATTAGTATGTTAACAATATTGAGTCTCACAGTTCAAAAACATTTTATATCTCTCAATTTATATAACATACCTTTATTTTGGAAGTATTTTAGAGATTTCAGTATTCATGTTTTGTACGTATTTTACTAAATTTATCCCTAAGAATTTTATGTTTTTGAAGTTACTTTAGATGTTATTTAACACATTATATTCAGATTATTTATTGATAATACATATAAATTGATTATGTTTACTGACATTGTATCCTGAAAAATTCCTTTCCACCTTTATGAGCTCTACCCAGAAAAATAAAAACTAGCATTATTTTTTTTTTTAAAGACTTCTTAGGTGTTTCCACATATATATGTATATAATCTTTGAATAATACTCATTGCCATTGAGTTGACTCCAACTAATAGCAAGATCCTATAGGACAGAGGAGAACTGCCCCTTACAGTTTCCAAGGCTGTAATCTTTACAAAAACAGACTGCCACATCTTTCTCCCACTGAGCAGCTTGTAGATTCGAATCATCGACCTTTTGGTTAACAGACAAGCATTTAACCACTGCACCACCAGGGCTCATTAATCTTTAAATAAAGACAGTTTTATTTCTTGTTCCAATTTGTATTGCTTTTGTTTCTTTTCCTTGTTTTTTGTATGCTCTAGAACCTCCAACACAATGTTTAACATAATAGAGTGGGCCTCTTTGTTATATTTCTAATTTTATGGAGAAAGAATTTTTAGTATTTAGTGGCTGATAATAACTTGTCTGAGGAGTCCTACTGGTGCAGTAGTTAAGCACTTGAGTGCTAACTGAAAAGTTGTCGGTTTGAACCCACTAGATTCTCCACAGAAGAAAGATGTGGCACTCTGCTTCTGTAAAGATTTACAGCTTTGGAAACACAATGGGGCAGTTCTACTCTGTCCTATAGGGTTGCTATGGATCAGAATCACCTTGATGGAGACAGGTTTAATAGCTTATCTACCTCCTGTCAGTTCTTAGTACTATGGTGTCTTGTGTGTTGCTATAATGCTGAAAGCACTGTCACTGGTATTTCAAACACCAGCAGGGTGATCCATGATGGACAGGTTTCAGCAGAACTTCCAGACTAAGACAGACTAAGAAGAAAGGCCTGGAAATCTACTTCCAAAAATAAGCCAGTGAAAACCTTATGGATCACAACAGAACATTGTCCAATATAGTATAGTTCTAGAAGGTAAGACCCCTAGATTAGAAAGTACTTAAAATATAGTGTCCTTCAAGGCGATTACGAGTCCAAGAGACAGAAAAGGCCACATGAACCAGAGACTACATCATCCTGAGACCAGAAGAACTAGATGGTCCCCGGCTACAACTGATGACTGCCCTGACAGAGAACCCCTGAGGGAGCAGGAGAGCAGTGGGACACAGACCCCAAATTCTCATAAGACCAGACTTAATGGTCTGACTGAGACTAGAAGGACCCCGGTGATCATGGCCCCCAGACCTTCTGTTGGCCCAGGACAGGAACCATTCCTGAAACCAACTCTTCGGACATGGATTGGTCTGAACAAAGGGTTGGAGAGGGATGCTGGTGAGGAGTGAGCTTCCTGGACCAGGTGGACACTTGAGACTATGTTGGCATCTCCTGCCTGGAGGGGAGATGAGAGGGTTGAGGGGGTTAGAAACTAGAGAAATGGACACAAAAAGAGAGTGTGGAGGGAGAGAGGGGGCTGTCTCATTAAGGGGAGAGTAATTGGAAGTGTGTAGCAAGGTGTATATGGGTTTTTGTGTGAGAGACTGACTTGATGTGTAAACTTTCACTTAAAGCACAATAAAAATTATAAAAAAATATATGTATTTGTATAGGGTCCTCAACAACGGATTTGAGTACACCAGTGATCTTGAAGCTGTCTCAGGACGAGCAATGTTTCGTTCTGTTGTACACGAGATCACCCTGAGTTGGATGTAAATCATTGGCAACTAACAATAACAACAATAGTTTGTAGCACACCTAACTGTATTTGAAAAGGTCTTTCTCAACGTTGAAGCTAGTTGAAGTGTGATAGCACTGGATCACTGGGACTTTTAAGGCATTCTTATTGATTCAAGTGAGGAAAAAACTAGAAGACAGAACAAAATGCTGGATACTGGTTTGCAGACTTTGCTCAATTCAAAATTGTAAAGCCCTTTTAATTTCTCATTGAGGGTGGTACAGAAGTAGAACTGTGTAATGTTTTCAAGTGATTTACTTATATAAAGAAGCTTAAAAAGAGGTTATACACAAAAGTTGGAAATGATGGAGGTCATTATATAGACTTTGATAATGGTTGGGGGTTATTCAATCAACTGACCTTAAGTGAAACTTACATTCATTTTGTTATCTATTTTTAATATATCTTTTTCAATCAGTAGTTAAACATACATTTTGGTACCAGTAACATCACTGTTGCAGATGATATCAAAGACAGCATCTGGCCAGCATATGTCTGCTACCATGCTTAATATGTCAGAACAAAAAAGACAGTTTTGTATTTATATAAGTTAAACTGTATTTTCCCATGTATCCTTTTTTCCTAGCAGTTATCCATTTCCATGAAAATTTTGGAAGGCGGTTTAAAAACAAATACAAAACCCCCTTAAAATGATGATATTTAATTTGGCTTTGTCTTAAGTTATAAATACTATCTCTAACAGCACGGTTGATTTTGGTATATTTGGAATTTTAAATAATAAATGTGAGTTGGAAGCGACGGGATGGCAATTTTTTTTTTCAAGTATTGTAGTTGACACTACTAGTTTGCTGAACAATGTGAAATCTTATTTAGACTTTATATATCAAAACCTATGGGATTTTACAAGGGCATAAACCAGTATTCTGGACTGAGTACATTTGATATGAAAAGTGTCTGGTTAGAGGCATTAATTTCCCAAATGTTTTATCATAGCCAGTCAGGATAATTGAATTGTTCATAAAGAAAATCTATTTCCAGGTTGTACTAATATTTTGGGGATCACATCATTCTTTGTGCCAATTTGATGGCATCTGGGGTAAATGTGGAAACCCTGGTGGTGTACTGGTTAAGAGTTACAGCTGCTAACCAAAAGGCTCACAGTTTGACTCCATCAGGTGCTCCTTGGAAACTCTAGGGTACAGTTCTACTCTGTCCTACAGGATCGCTGTCCTATAGGGTCAACTCGATAGCAATAGGTTTTTTTTTTTTTTTTTGGATGAATATTCTGTTATGTAAAAGACATTGACAAACCAAAGAAACATGAAGAGTAGGGAGACTAGAGTAGTGAGGAGCTCTGAAGTATCTTTTAAGAATGAAGGAAAACAGGAGAGTAATTAATTAAAAAAACAGAGTGGATAGATCTCCATTGTGTTACTCTAAGTGATAGAACTTGGATCAAGGGAATTCTTTTACATAAAAGCAGCTCCAAACTAACAATAAGAGCTTCGTAATGAGTGAAATCCAATAAGACATTTTGCAAAATAGTGGATTCATGTCGCTGGAATGTTCAAGCAGAACTAAGATCAGTATCTCTTCTGAAAAACTATAACATGGAAGAAATGGAGATTGGATAAAATATTTCCTTCAATTCTGTACTTATTTATATCTATGATTCTAAGACAACTATTTAATTATGTGAAATTTTAAACAAGTAAACTTTTGTTGACGGTTATTCAAAAGCCAATACAGCAGTACATCTACAGGAAACTGCCAGAAAGTCAAGCTGGATTCAGAAGAGGATGTGGAACCAGGGATATCCTTGCTGATGTCAGATGGATCTTAACTGAAAGCAAGGAATACAGAAATATGTTTATCTGTGTTTTATTGACTATACAAAGGCGTTTGACTGTGTGGATCATAACAAATTATGGATACAATTTCAAAGATTGGAAATTCCAGAACACTTAATTGTGCTCATGCAGAAGTTATACATAGACCAAGAGGCAGTTGTTCAAACAGAAAAAGAGGATGCTGCACGATTTGAAGTCAGGAAAGGCGTGTGCCAGGGTTGTATCCTTTTACCATACTTATTCAATCTGTCTGCTGAGCAAATAATCAGTGAAGCTGGGCTATACGAAGAAGAACAGGATTGGAGGAAGACACATTACCAGCCTGTGCCATGCAGATAGACACAACCTTCCTTGCTGAAAGTGAAGAAGACTTGAAGCACTTACTGATGAAGATCAAAGTCTACAGCCTTCAATATGGATTGTACTTCAACATAAAGAAAACAAAAATCCTCACAACTGGACCAATAAGCAACCAATAAGCAACACCATGATAAATGGAGAAAAGATTGAAGTTGAGGATTTCATTTCACTTGGATCCACAATCAACACCCATAGAAGCAGCAGTCAAGAAATCAAACGATGAATTGCACTGAGCAAATCTGCCGCAAAAGAGCTCTTTAAAGTGTTGAAAAGCAAAGACATTACCTTGAAGGCTAAGGTGCACTTGACCTAAAAAAAAAAAAAAAAATTTTTTTTTTTTTTTTAAAGCCATGATATATTCAGTGGCTTCATATGCGTGTGAAAACTGGACAATGAATAACGAAGGCCTAAAAAGAATTGATGCCTTTGAATTATGATGTTGGCAAAGAACATGGAATATATGATGGACTGTCAGAAGAACAAACAAATATGTCTTGGAAGAAGCACAGCCAGACTGCTCTTTAGAAGCAAGGGCAATGAATCTTTGTCTCACACATTTGGACATGTTCTCAGGAGGGACCAGCCCCTGGAGAAGCACATTATGCTTGGTAAAGTAGAGGGTTAGCGAAAAAGAGGAAGACCCTCAATGAGCTGGACTGACACAGCGGCTGCAAGGATAGGCTCAAACATAACAAGTGTTGTGAGAATGGCACAGGACTGGGCGGTGTTCTATTCTATTTTACATAATTTCGCTGTAAGTCAGAACTGACTCCTTAGCACCTACTAACAACTACAACAAGACAAATGTAGGAAAAATGAAATAAAACATTACTAAGAACTCACCATGTGCCAGGCTTTGTGCTTGCTGTTGCTGTTGTTAGGTGCTGTCAAGCTAGTTCCAACTCACAGAGACACTATGTACAACAGAATGAAATGCACTGCTTGCTCCTGCACCATCCTCACAATCGTTGTTATGCTTGAGCCCTTTGTTGCAGCCACTGTGTCACTCATCATGCTGAGGATCTTCCTTTTGTCACTGGCCCTCTACTTTACCATGCATGATGTCCTTCTCTAGGGACTGTTCCCTGCTGAGAACATGTCCAAAGTATGTGAGACGTAGTCTCACTATCCCTGCTTCTAGGGAACATTCTGGTTGTATTTCTTCCAAGACAGATGTCTTCAATCTTTTGGTATACTCAATCTATGGTGTACTCAATATTCTTCGCCAACACCACAATTCAAAGGTGTCAATTCTTCTTTGGCCTTCATTGTTCATTGTCCAATTTTCACATGCATATGAAAAGCGACTGAAAACATCATGGCTTGGGTCAGGTGCACCTTAGTCTTCAAGGTGACATCTTTGCTTTTCAACACTTTAAAGAGATCCTTTGCAGCAGATTTGCCCAATGCAACGTGTCTTTTGATTTCTTGACTGCTGCTTTCATGGCTGTTGATTGTGGATCCAAGTAAAATGAAGTGCTTAACAACTTCAATTGTTTATCCATTTATCATTTTGTTGCTTATTGATCCAGTTATGAGGATTTTTGTTTTCTTAATGTTGAGGTGTAACCCATACTGAAGGCTGTGGTCTTTGATCTTCATCAGTAAGTGCTTCAAGTCTTCTTCACTTTCAGAAAGGCAGGTTGTGTCATCTGCATAACGAAAGCTGTTAATGAATCTCCTCCAATCCCGATGCCCCATTTTTCTTCATATAGTCCATCTTAACTGATTATTTGCTCAGCATATAGATTGAATAAGTATGGTGAAAGGATACAACCCTGACACACACCTTTTCTGACTTTAAACCACACGGTATCCCCTTGTTCTGCTCCAACGACTGCCTCTTGATCTATGTACAGGTTCCTCATGAGTTCATTTCAGTGTTCTGGAATTTCCATTCTTTGCAATGTTATTCATAATTTGTTATGTTCCACACAGTCTAATGCCTTTGCATAGTCAATAAGACACAGGTAAACATCTTTCTGGTATTCTCTGCTTTCAGCCAAGATCCATCTGACGTCAGCAATGATATCCCTGGTTCCACATCCTCTTCTGAATTCAGCTGGAATTTCTGGCAGTTCTCTGTTGATATACTGCTGCAGTCACTTTTGAATGATCTTCAGCAAAATTTTACTTGTATGTGATATTATTAATGATATTGTTTGATAATTTCCATATTTGGTGGGATCACCTTTCTTGGGAATAGGCATAAATATGGACCTCTTCCAGTCAGTTGGCCTGGTAGCTGTCTTCCAAATTTCTTGGCATAGATGAATGAGTACTTCCAGTGCTTCGTCCGTTTGTTGGAGCATTCCAATTGGTATTCCCTCAATTCCTGAAGCCTTGTTTTTGGTCAATGCCCTCAGCGCCGCTTGGACTTCTTTCAGTACCATCAGTTTCTGATCATGTTACCTCCTGAAATGGCTGTCAATCAATTCTTTTTGGTATAGTGACTGTGTATTCCTTCCATCTTCTTTTGATACTTCATGCATCATTTAATATTTTCCCTGTAGAATCCTTCAATATTGCAAGTTGAGAACTGAATTTTTTCTTCAGTTCTTCCAGCTTCAGAAATGCTGAGCATGTTCTTCCCTTTTGATTTTCTATCTCCAGGTCTTTGCATTATGTCCTTATTTGTCATATATTATGTCCTTGATGTCATTCCACAACTTGTCTGGCCTTCAGTAATTAGTGTTTAATGCACCAAATCCATTCTTGAGATGGTCTCTAAATTTAGGTGGGATATAGTCAGGGTAGTACTTTGGCTCTTGTGGACTTGTTCTAATTTTCTTCAGTTTCAACTTGAGCTTGCACAGAAGCAACTGATGGTCTGTTCCACAGTCATCCCCTTATTCTGACTGATAATATTGAGTTTTCTATCACCTCTTTCCACAGTTGTAGTCAATTTGATTCCTGTGTATTAAATCTGGCAAGGTCCACGTGTATAGTTGCTGTTTATATTGGCGAAAAAAAGGTATTTGCAATGAAGAAGTCGTTGGTCTTGCAAAATTCTGTCATGTGATCTCTTGCATCATTTCTGTCACCAAGGCCATATTTTCCAATTACCAACCCTTCTTCTTTGTCCCCAGCTTTCACATTCTGATCACCAGTAAATACCAATGCATCCTGATTGCATGTTTGATCAATTTCAGACTGCAGAAGTTGGTAAAAATCTTCAATTTTTTCATCTTTGGTCTTAGTGGTTGGTGTGTAAATTTGAATAATAGTCATATTCACTGGTCTTCCTTGAAGGCATATAGATATTATCCTGTCACTGACAGCAGTGTTGCACTTCAGGATAGATCTTGAAATGTTCTTTTTGACAATGAATGCAACACTACTCCTCTTCAATTTGTCATTCTGGCACAGTAGGCCATATGATAAAGTTGTGCTGCTCTTCATAAGGTTTTCACTGGCTAATTCTTTTCAGAAGTAGACTGCCTGGTCCTTCTTCCTAGTCTTAGTCTGGAGGCTCAGCTGAAACCTATCATCCATGAGTGGCCCTGCTGTTATTTGAATATCAGTGGCATAGCTTCTGGCATTACAACAACATGCAAGCCCCACAGTACAAAAAACTGACAGACTCATGGGGGGACTTTGTGCTAGAGATCACAAATCAACTTTGGCACATATCATCCCTACATTTTGGGCTAGTGATATAAACTCTTCAAAGTAGAGCTTGGATTGAATTACACTTAGCTGCATTTATAATTCTTTTAATTGTATGTTGAGAAATATTATTATCTACAATTGAAGTTTTATTGATGCATGATATGCACTACACTAATAGTTTTATTGTTATTGTTATTGCAGATGAGAATCTCAGGGGGCAATGATGTGTGCAAAAAATATAATCTCTTTAATTTTCTTCCGGCTTAATATTTCAGGCGCGGTTTCTGCACATTTTCAAATTCACTTAGCCTCTCAGGCCCTCAGCTGCATAAAGTCTTATAATACCATTGTCTTCTCTGACTCCCCCAGAGAAGGCGGAGCTCTCCACAGACCAGTCAGCCAAGCATGTCATAAAATTATTTATTTCTAAGAGAGGTGCTTTCATAAGAATTTACCGACAAATTACTTCAATTTAGGTAGATTTCAACTTTCAGAAAGTAAAATTTTTCTGTCTTAATGCCAGGCCTCCTCAGGAAATTGAATGAGAGATTTCACTGTACCAGAAAAAAGAATATAGATGGCAACCAGCGGAAACTCTTTACAGGAAGGGCTTAGGAGTAGCAATCTGATTTGAATAAGGCTTTGAAGCTTCACTTTCTTATGATTGAGAAACTATATTTTCCACCTCAAAGATTGTTGGAGTTGATGGAGATTATGGATGATTAAAGATTTTACTCAAGCTCCCCTTTATCACTAACATTGGTGGCAAAAATTTACTATATGAATTTAAAACCCGAGAGTAGGTGGATGATGTTAAAGGATGTTTTAACTTGAAACTGCTCTTCTTGTTTCCTTAGAATACTGAAGCACAAAATTCCTGAGCATTTTTTTCAGAACCAGTGGAGCTAAATAAAAATCTTCTGGGTAGGAAAATAATAATTCCTCCAATTATAGTCTATGTAGTATGTGACATTATATCCTGATCAGAGAAATTAACCCCTCTTTTTTTTTTTTTTTTTCTGGAGTAACATTTTATAGCTGGTGACGCAATGGTGAAGCACTTGGCTGCTAACCTAAGGTGGGTAATTCAAACCCACCAGCCACTCCAAGGGAGAAAGATGTGGCAGATTGCTTTTGTAAAGATTTACAGCCTTGGAAACCCTAAGGGGCAATCCTACTTTGTCCTGTAGGGTCTCTATGAGTCTGAATCCACTAGAGTGCACAGAGCAACACCAACAGCTATAATCAATACAAGAAAACTTTGAGGCTCCATTAAGAACAGAATATTTTTGTCTGATTTTCTCCCATTCCTATAATGTTAAGGTCTAGAACATTGCTTCTTGGTAAGGGGTCAATAAAACTGTTTTTGTATAAATTAAAAAAAAAAAAAAAACTTTTTTTTTTTTTTTTTTTTAAGAAGCCTTGGTGACATGCAAAGTGATTAAAGAGCTTGACTGCTTGATGGTTTGAACTCTTGAGCTGCTCTGCAGGAGGAAGGTGTGGCAGTCTGCTTCTGTAAAGATTTACAGCTTTGGAAGTCCTTTGGGGGCAGTTCTACTCTGTCCTGTAGGGTCACTGTGAGTTGGAATCAATTCCACAGCAATGGCTTTAGTTTGGTTGGTTGTATAAATTAATTTTATAAAACAAGTTTTGTTTCTCTTCTTTTATCATAATATATTTTTTTAAACAAAAGCTATACAAAGTTGTGAAATTTGGGGATTTTGTTGGAATTTCTCTTTTTTGAAGTTTCCTTCATGGTCATTTTTAATGTGAATCCTCTTAGTTTACAAATGTGTTTGATAGTGAAAAAGAGTAATTGAATGTAGAAACTTCTAGCCTTTGAAATGATGATTCTTAAACTTGAGTATGCATTAAAAGGATGCTTTTAAACAGAATGGGTTAAAACAATAAGACTGCTTTCTATTGCATTTATTTACTCCTCATATTGATTTATAACTAAATTAAAATTAACCAGATGATTTCTAAGTTCACTGTCTATTTTGTCTGCTCGCTTGATTTTCACCTATAGGTTAAATTTAAGATCTATATCCAGCTATAAACTTTGTAATTACCCCATTTTGTGTTGCTCTGACTTGGTAATTAAACTGCAGTCATTGATTTCTCAGAGAATTCCAATGATTAGTACATTCAGTCCAAAGATATTCCTGTCAAGATTATTTTATCTGCATTAACACAATTCAGGCTTTCATCTCATTTTACATAGCAGTTCCCAAAGTCTTTATGCTTTGTTTTTTAGGCTGACTCCCTTTTTATGAGAGATAATAGCTATACAAATGAATCTTGATGGCAAGTCTGCAGACTATTCTCCCAGCTGCAACAGACAGCTTGTCATATAGATAACACAATTTATATGTGTCTCCTGGGTTTTTCTTCCAAAATTTATTCTGTTTGTACAAAATTGGAAAATACTAGAAAAAAATGTAACTGAAGAAAATCAGTGGGTAGAAAACACAAAGGTGTGCCAAAGAATCTTCTATTTCTCCTTCAAATTAATTATATTTAACTTCTTAATTTTCTCTTACAGTAATCTAGAATACCTGGGTACTAGCAAAGCCATGCATTGACATTAACATTAATAACTGTTGTGAGTTAACTATGGAAAGAAAATACTTTCTATAAAGGGAAAAAATAAAGTAATTTCCTCTAGAACTCAAGATATACAAGAAATTACCTTTTCCTAGTATATCCAGTCATGGTGAAATGGTATTTAACCTGTAGAAACTATTGTAAAACTTACTCATTTGCCAATGTATTTAGAAAGGAGGCATTAATAGTTCAGTAGTACGATTCTCTGCTTCCATACAGGAGATCATGATTAGATTCTAGGCCAATGCACCTCATGTGCAGCCACCACCCGTCAATGGTGGATTGCGTGTTGCTATGATGCAACAAATTTCGTGGAGCTTCCACACTAAGATGGACTAGAAAGAAGGCCTGGCAATCTACTTATGAAAAAAAATCAGCCAATGAAAACCCTATGGTTAATAGCGACTGATCATGGGGATGGTGCAAGACTGTTAGCATTTTCTTCCATTGTGCATTGGGTTGCCATGAGTTGGGGCCAACTCGATGATAGCAAACAACAACAATGTGTTTAGAAGCAGCCTAACATGAATCATAAATGTCAAATGCCTTAGGCTAAATTACTCTGCCCTTCTGTAGAAAGACCAAACCATTAGGTTGAGATAATAAGCATAACCCTGGAGCATAACCCTGGTGGCGTAGTGGTTAAGTGCTACGGCTGCTATCCAAAGGATGGGCAGTTCGAATCCACCAGGCGCTCCTCGAAAACTCTATGGGCAGTTCTACTCTGTCCTATAGGGTCGCTATGAGTCAGAATCGACTCGACGGCACTGGGTTTGGTTTGGTTTTTTGAGCATAACCATGTATACATTGTGCTCAATATTGGCAGGAAAGAGATGGGGGAAAGGTAAAAGAAAAGGCTAAGACATGGTACCTGCAATAAAAGTATTTATCAACTTAGAAAAAACAAAAATAATTTTAAAAAGAACCTTGGTCAAAATGGTTCTCACCGAGCATGCATATTAACGAAAACTATAATACAAGCAAGCAAGAAATCTTCCTATAATTCTCCTTCCCTCTTTTTATTTTTCTTTTCTAAACCGTTCAACACAAAATTAAGAGAAGAAGGGTGAAGGGTGTATTTTTAGATTTTTCATCCATATATAACCCGTATTTGGCTCTCATCAACAGATTTGATAAATCCTGGGAGTAAGTTAGAGAGAGAGACAGAGAATGAATAAGACTGAAACAGTCACAATTTTGCAATTTTGTGTCAGAAAAAGGAAAGATAGCCCTGAAATATGAATCACTGTTGCCATGGGTCATGGCTGCCTCACTACCTTCTCTCCTACCTTCTCTCTATATATTTCATATATTTCAAGCTGAAGGGGGAGGCTCTCCTAATAATTCTACTTTATTGGCTTCCTACGGATATTTTTTCTCAAAACTGATTAGAAGTAACAAAAATGAAGGTGGCTTAAAGTTAAAAATAATCTTAAAAAAGAGTTCAAGAAGAAAGAGGAGTAAGATAACTAAATAAGAAAGATAATTAAATTCGGCAAGAAAAAGGTCATTTGTACCTTGAAGAAAGGAATTTTAGTGGATTAGTAGCCACCAAAACTAGATTAGAGAGAGGCACTTTAAAAGTGAATTGGTGATGAGAAACCAACCTTATATTTTTGGCAGTAGGAAAGAGAAAATAGAATTTAGAAAGGATGTCAAGTACACGCTGAGCATGTTAGGCAAAGGACAAAATAAGAACTAATGAAGGAGCCATTAGAATATACTGGAAATATCTGGTTTTAGAAGAGAAAGCACACAAAGTTTTCTTCTCAAAAGAGGGTGGAGACTGGGTCGAAGCAGAGTGATTTAATGGTAAATAATAATAGTGAGAGCAGCACTAACAGTAATAATCATAATTATAAACATTTATAGAGGCATCTCTGTGTGTTAGGAAATGTGCTATACTCATTTCCTCTCTACAATCCAATGTGTTTTCACATTTTGTAAAGTAAACCATTTGAGATTAGAAGGGTTAAATGAATCTCCCAAAATCTCACACCTAAGACTCATTAGATTCTTAAGACAAAGTCAGTACTTTTAACAATTACTCTGCCATTTTTATTTGTTTCTATGTGCCAAAATATGTGTTACTAACTTGAGGGAACTACATTTTCCTAAATTTCTTGCCAGCAGTTTGTGTTTTCCATTTAGGTGAGAAGATACTGCTGAGATATTTAGGAGACAGAAGAAGAGCAGACGTTAATATTCCACTCCCGCCCCCAGTGGATAAATGGTGAAGTATCATTGATGTGGGGTTTTGTCCTGACCTCAGTTGTTTTGATACAAATCATTCCTCTTGGTCATTGGTAGTTCCTAAACTGAAAGGTCTCAGGGGCAAACCTCAGAGAGCTAATAGTGTCTTTATTGAGCTTGCTTCTCCAAACTGTCTAAAAGTCTGTTAGTTTCCTGTTACCATGTAACATATTACTACATATTTAGTAGTTTCAAACAGCACACATTTATTTATCCACAGACTTGGGGCGTCAGGAATCCAGGCACCACTTAGCTAGGTCCTCTGCTCAGGTTCTCCTGAGGCTGCAATTAATGTGTTTGCCAGGTTGCAGTCTCATATGGAGGCTCTACTAGGGAAGAATGTGATTGCAATTTTCGAGCTCATTCAGGCTGTTGGCATTGTTCATTTTCTTGTAGCTTTATATGACGGATGGTCCCAGCTTCTTGCTGGCTATCTGCTGGAGATATCCCTCCAGTCCCAGAGGCCTCTGACAATTATTAGAGGCCACCTGCAGTTCATTGCTATAAATGACCTTTTCCACCATGGCCACTGACCTCATCGAGACCACCAGACGCTTCTCTCTTCAGTCTTTCATAACGTAAAGGTGTACAATCACCTTTGCCATATTCTATTGGTTAGAGTCAAGTCACAGGTTCTGCCCGTGTTCAAGAAGAGGAGATTACTCAAAGGTATGGACATCAGGAGGCAGGAAATCGTCAGGGGACACCTTAGCTTCTGTAAGATATGAAAGTACTTCATTCCTTCTATTAAATTACTTCTGATTGACTCATTCTGGGTTTTCCCTTTTTCTGATACAACCCTAACACTGACGGAATATAGAAAATGTCTTGCCTCCAGTGACTATAATATACAGAAAATTGCTGGTCATTTATAGGTCTAATCATATTTATTTTCTCTAGAAAATTCATACTAGCAAGATTATCCTTAAATCCATGAGAACACGGTGAAAATATTCTTATATCTTCAGTGACAATTGATGATAGTTAGTAAAAATAACTGGAAAACTATACCAAGTAAACATAAAAACAGTAGTCAAATCAGTATTTTTAAGTCAAAATTAAACTCAGATTTGCTTATATTTGAACAATCTTTCTTCAAAAGACCACCTTGCCAAAAGATATTAAGAAAAGCAGGCTTTAATTTAGATTAAATAAAGGTATTTTTCTCAATAGAAAATGAATGGAAATATTCTGGCTTTCAGATATTGTGTGCTTAGCCTTGATTTGATCTGTTATTCCAACTAAACTGTTCAATGGCATCAGTATATATCCAGTGAGGAAGATAGAAAATAATCATAGAACACTGAGTTTGAACATATTCTCAAGCAGAATGTACTATTAAGTTTGATAGAGAAATAAGGTAAACTCTAATACTTTGAATGCTCTGTGGGTGGTTAAACTACCAATTCGGAAATCCTAACAAGAATGTTGGTACAAAACACACACTTAAGAAAGATTATTTTCAAAATCTATCCATTAAATTTTTAGGATAATTTTTATAATCTTTCCTATTGCCTAATTGAGTGAAGTTCTAGGACTTACATCCCTTTATGTGTCCTAATGACTTAATATCTACAATGTGCTTGACAGGTAATCTTTTTGTAACTACTTTCTTACTTAAGAGTGCTAACAGGAATACTGGTACAAAACACACGCCTAAGAGCAATTATTCTCACTACCCACACACTAAAGCTCTGAGATATTTCTTATGATCCTTATTCCATTGCCTCATGGAGTAAAGCTCTGAGACCCATACTCCCTCATATCACTCAACAGTTAGTGAAGAGATTATTCGACACTTGGTCATACAGCTGTGGTAATATAGGTAGGCTGTGTCCCAGCACATATTTGTTGATGTGAATTTCCATCAAGATAGAACATAGCAGAATAATAGAAGACCATATGTGGTAAAGTGGGGTGATTTAGCAAAACACTTAATAATTATTTGGCCATAAATTGCAGTAAAGAGAACACAAAGATGACACAACAGGGCTGCTATATTTTTTCTTGTAAACACAACGAGGTGATTAAAGGATCATCTGCTTTTTACACCCCTTAGTCCACTGTTAGAGGCTTTTTAGCTTGATTTCTGGCAATGGCTCATTCTATTTCAGAAGACAGTTAACTTTTGATGTACTGCATATATTTATATATATTTAAGGACATATTACGGTTAGCGTGATTATTTTCTTTCTTGAAAAATACAGATAAAGGCATGTATCCTGAAGTAATTGGTATCAACTCGTAAATCTGAATTGTTACTTCAAAATTTCATTTTGAATTTTTCAGTAAAATTTCTCCTTATCAGTTTTTTTTTTACAATCATTCATTTCAAGCAATACATTTTTTTAAAGTATAGAATGAGATTATTTAATTAATATAAATAAATGCTCTCTAAGTAATTTGCCATTTATATAAGTTATAGGAGATGAACGAGCTATAGTTTGCAGGTAAATCTACAGAAGGTATCAGCTTGAAGTGGTCTTCATGTTTGGTGAGTGTATGTGTGTGTGTGTCACGGGGGCGGGGAGGGAGGGAGAGAGAGACAGCACAACTCAGATTTGAATCTCCAAGATAAATTGCCATGTATATACCCTCAAATGTTAGAATGTGGGTCCCATATTCAAATGAGATCTCAGGTTAATGTTTCTTAAAAAATTGCAAACAGTATTCAGTGAATGAAGAAGGGTGGAAGACCATTAGTTTTAAACTTTTTTAATTTCATATTATTCTTTTTAAATTAAAGTGTACTATTATTATAGCAGGATCAGATTACACATAAAGAACAGAGTTCCCAAAAACTTTGTCTCCCTTGCCCACGATATCTCCTATTATTAACATCTTGCATCTGTATGGTGCATTTGTTACAATCAATGAGCCAATATTGATACATTAGGGTTGATTCTTTGCTTTGTATAGCTCTATAAAGGTTTTAAGAAATATATCTTATCACATATCCAGTATCATTTTACAGTATCACACAGAATAGTTTCACTGTCCTAAAAATTTCCTGTGCTCCACCTATTTGCCCTCTCAACCTCTGCTGCCCTTCCCCAAATCCTTGTCAACCACTGATCTTTTCATTCTTTCTATAGTTTTGCCTTTTCCAGAATGTCATATAGTTGGAATCATAGAGTGCGTGCTTTTACGGATTGGCTTCTTTCACTTAGCAATGTGCATTTAACAGCCCTTCATTTCATTATTGTGACTTGATAGTTCTTTTTTTTTTTTTTTTCTGAATAGCACTCCATTGTGTGGATGTGCCAGTTTGTCCATCCATTCACTTACTCAAGAAAACAAAAATCCTCACAACTAGACCAATTAAGCAACATCATGATCAACGGAGAAAATAATGAAGTTATATAGGATTTCTTTTTACTCGTATCCACAATCAACGCCCATGGAAGCAGCTGTCATGAAATCAAACAACACATTGCATTGGGCAAATCTGCTGCAAAAGATCTCTTTAAAGTGTTAAAAAGCGAAGATGTTACTTTAAGGAATAAGGTGTGCCTGGCCGCAGTCATGGTGTTTTCAATCACCTCATATGCTTGTGAAACCTGGACAATGAATAAGGAAGACTGAAGAAGAGTTATTGTCTTTGAAATGTGGTGTTGGTGAAGAACATTGAATATACCATGGACTGCCAGAAGAATGAGCAAATCCATCTTGGAAGAAGTATAACCAGAATGCTCATTGAAAGCAAGGATGGCGAGACTTCATTTCACATACTTTGAACATGTTACCAGGATCAGCCCCTGGAGAAGGACATCATGCTTGGTAAAGTAGAGGGTCAGCGAAAAAGAGGAAGACTCTCAACAAGCTGAACTGACACAGTGGCTGCAACAATGGGCTTAAGCGTAACAACGATCATGAGGATGGCACAGGACTGGGCAGTATTCAGTCGTGTTGTATATAGGGTTGCTATGAATCGGAACCAACTCGGTAACACCTAACAACTGCAAAAACATTCAAGCACATCTTGGCCACTTCCAATTTTTGGAAAGCATAAATACATCTTCCAACATTTGTGTGCAGGCTTTTGTATGGACACATGTCTTTCATTAGAAGAATGGAAAAATGTGATGAGCCACAGAACACGTTGCCAGTTTCAATGATGGGCCAAAAGAGTAATCTTGCTAACAAGCCCTCGCTGTGTATTTACTACACGTATAGTCTAGTAATTATTTTTATATGCTCTGGATTTTGACACAGCAACATCTCTTATTTTATTTTGCTTAATATATGTTTTAGATTAGCATCTTGCCTCCTGTCTCCAGAAAGAGCTGTTTGTGAAGCACAGGCGGTAATAGAGTAGTCATGGTCCGTATTGAAAATGCCTGTGATTTTCCTTCCAAATCTTGAAGTTTCAAAACTATCTCCTATCTCCTTAGTCATCAAACATGTATTTACTTTAAAGTATATAACAATTCCAATATCTCCACTTCTATGGGTATGTCACTTCCCCATTTCTCTTCCATGTGTTTTTTTCTTGTCAAGCACCTGTTTGTGTGGTTTGTCTATGTGCACACATGTGCTCTAGACATTCTATTTTAAATGGTAGGATGGGAATGTCTTCCTTTACAGATGATTTACATTTGTTTCCTTTAGGCAACTGGGGCACATGAATTTATTTTCCATTGAATTTTTCCATTTTCCAAATGATGAATTATTTCCAGTTTATCCTCAAATCCTACAGATCTCCAATTAAGAGTCCAAGAAATTTACTAATGCCTCAAGTTTGGGAAAATACAAGAAGACAGGCTTGAAATGCAAAATTAGTAATTTCATAGGATTAAATATCTACTAAATCATGGCATATTTTGTCAATAGTCAATTGCAGCTGCTTAAGTCACATGGCAATATACAAATGATATTCAAGGTGAACTAAGGACATATCTTAATACCATATAATTACCCTCAAAAATTAAATAGTTCATTATATATGAAGTTTCAATACCTTTATATAGAATCACACATTGCCTTAAATGAAACACTTAATATATTCAATGAATAGATAGGATTATGGTAGGTTCTCTATAATATCTACAATGAATCATTAAATCTCAACAATGCAAAACCATTCTTTGAACTAAGGCATTATTTCTTAAGGGTGAATTTATTTAATTAGTGGTTCAGGAATAAAATAGTAAACTGCCATCAAAGGCTTAGTGGGCAGACATATATGAGATTATTTTTACATAAGTTTTATTTGTGTGTGTGGGTGTTTAATTTTTATAGCATAATATGTGGAGCAAAGGAAAATACAAGTAAAGGAAGTGGTGGTAGTGAAAGTTCAGTTGACAGGAGTTGGGAGGTGGGGAACTGTTGATATGGGAGAAAATCAAAGATGAATATTGGAACCTTTCTGTATTATAAAGATTTTGTAAGGCAAGTCCTCTTTATTTTCACACTGGACTCTGAACTATGACTTGTTTTCTAAACAGCTTTGCCACCAAAAGCCATCCAATGTTGGAAAAGTGCATAGCCATATTGTATCTTGGAGTTTTCATTAGCAAAGTGATGAGAGTGGACTAGTGGGAATATAAAATATTGGCAAATTTCAGAGATTATATAATCTGTATATTGAATGAGAGGAAATTGTTGGATATTAATTAGAAAAAAACTCTATTCCTATCCTTCCTCTACCCATTGTAAACCATCCTGTGGGATTGACTTCTCCTCATACCTTGGTTGAAATCCGGATCTACCCTCACTGACTTTTATGTTCATTCTTAGGTAATGAAAAGTTCCCTATTCATTTTAGACTGTCTGTAGTATTTTATTTCAATAGCTAAAATCTACAATCACTTAAGTTTTACTTTCTTCCTCCACCTGGGCTGGACCTACTTCACACTAGCTGCACCCACGGAAAGGGGTGGAGGCTAATGGCCAGCTTCTTCCCATGCCTGGAGTTTCTTCTCTTGCTTCACAGTTTAAATTGGAGAAATCTCTGTTGCTGCTTTCTGGACATGGTTTAAAGCCTAAACCTTCTCTCTTATAATACATACGTGTGCTCTGGGCAAAGCCTACTGCCTTTGCTGAAGATTTTCTGTCTGAAAACTGTCATTACCTTGATGTAGCTGAATGTATACCTAGCACCGAAAGCTTAACACTGCTCCCTTAAAACGTACACATAAAGTGTATCACTCCCAACATTTTTCTGTTGAGTTTCAGTGTTCCAAACTGGTCTTCCAGAGTAGAAGTTGAAATGATCCCATTCCTCTTTCAGTCTCTCTCTCTTTCTCTCTAGCCTTGGGACACAGTGGACATACTCACACATCGTTTACCCCAACAGCCTTTCCCCAAGCTATGACATCCCTGTACCAAGCTTTCTCAATAAATAATCAGTCATAGTGTTTCATACTTTTGATTTCATGGAGATGAGTAATTCATTCACAATGTCATCCAAGTTCCACTGTGAAGCTCTCCTAGTGGGCCTACTGACATCCTTACTCATGACTATTCAATACATGATGAAACACTAAATATTAAGGACTTTGCTACTTTTTAACTTTTAAAATGTTTGCCTCCTTAAAATTTTTTTTTTTTTTCTCAGACATATGCAGAATCCAAGGAGCCCTGATGTCTCAATGGTTAAGAGCTCGGCTCTCAACTGAATGGTTGGAGGCTCAAACCCACCCAGAGGCTCTGTGGGAGGAAAAACTAGAGATCTATTTCCATTAAGATTCCAAAAAAAAACTTAACTGCCATTGAGTCAATTCCAACTCATAGCGATCCTATAGGACAAGGTAAAACTTCCCCATAGGGTTTTTAAGGCTGTGAATTTTTACAGTAGCAAGCTGCCACATCTTTCCCCGATAAAGATTACTGCCAAAAAAAATCTATGGGGCAGTTCTGCTCTGTCACATGTGGTCATCATGAGTCAGAATTAACTTGAAGACATCCAGCTACAACCACAAATGCAGAATTGAGAGATGTAGAAAAATTAAATTTTGTTTGAGGGTTAGAAAGGATTATTTAAATACAGATTTTTATTATTATTATTAATATGGCCATTGGATTTCTGCTTGAATTTCTTTTGAAGCAAATTATTAAAATTGTGTGATATCAGTTAACTGGATGTTACTGATGAGAACTGAGACCACCTTCATCCACATAACTATCAGAATTGAGAACAGAGGCTGCCTGTGTCAGCATGATTTCACTGTGTGATCTAGGAAATTCTACCTAACAAGATGTGGCTTAACCTTTTTCTTCATGATTTTTCTGTAAATTAATTTATTTGAATAATAATTTACTTACATTCTTGTTCAAGAAAAATTAACTTTATTAAAACTAATTTAGTAAGGGGGAGCTCCACTTTAACAGAGTCTAACTAATGTCTCAAACAGCCAGGGGAGGACAAGGACAAATATTTATAGGATTTGGCGTTTAGGCTCAAGTGATTTAATATGGTTATTTCAATGCAGAGAGCTTGAAAAGTTATTAATTGTTTGATAAGGGAGCCATTTGCCCAGGTAAGCAAACTATTTACAGTAACATTTTATAATAAAATAAAATTCCAAATGTTTAATAGTCGTATGTCTTTCTTTCCAAGAGCGGTTTAAGCATTTACTACCATGCCACTGGAGCCCTGGTGGCACAGTGATTAAGAGATACAGCTGCTAACTGAAAGTTTGGCAGTTCGAATCCACGAGCCTTCCCTTGGAAACCCTATGGGGACAGTTCTACTCTGTTCTATAGGGTCCCTATGATTTGGAATCAACTTGAGAGCAATGGGTTTGGTTATTTTCATTACCATACTACTAATTTATAATCCAGATGATGTTTGCTAAATGTTCTTTAAAATTGTATCACTTGGTGAAGTAATTGAACACCCTTTTTTTCTTAGAAAGTGTTTGTTAAGTGAGACTGTGCACTGAATATAGAATGATCAGCAAGTCAGACAAATTTTACCCTTTTACAAATTCTTGCCAAATGGAGGTGATGATTAGCAAGCAATGATATTATAGTGTGATAAGTGCCAAGAGAGAAGTGAAGGGTGCTAGGAAGCACAGGACATACACAATTGATAATTAACAACTCACAATTAGGGAGTGAGGCAGCATAACAAAGAGAATTCTATTTAGTCTGAGACCTGTGTCAAACTATGGTGTAGGGGCCAAGACAGAGAAAGACTGTTTCAGAAGGGAGAACAACAATGTTTTTAAAATAACCCTATTTATGTAAAAAATTTTGTATATTCTAAAACTTTTATTTTGCTTTCAGTAAAAATTTTAGTAAAAATTATGAAGATAATTTTCAAGTGCTTAATGTCTCTAGGTAATTTTGAGATTAGAGATGGAGCATGAGGTTAAGAGGAAGATTATTATTTGAAAGAAAGAATAATAATATAACCAGAGATCTCCAAATCTTAAGACACTTTCCATGTGGGAGTACCAGGTTTGATTTCCAGCCAAAACACTTCAAAATGTGCAGCCAACACCCATCTCTCAGTGGAGGCTGGTGTGTTGCTTTGATGCTGAACAAGTTTCAGCAGAGCTTGCAGACTAAAACAGACTAAGAAGAAAAGCCTGGTGATCTATTTCTGAAAATCAGCCAATGAAAACCCTATGTATCACAATGGTCTGTTCTGCAACTAATCATGGGGATCAATTACATATGGGGTCTCCCTATGCTGGGGGCTATGAAGGAATTTAACAGCAGCTCACAAGAACAATAAATCACTAATCTCGATTTCAATTTGAGTAAAGTTTTTAAGAGATCAATTTTATAAGAAACACTGGAGAACATTGAAGTAACGGATCCCTTAGGTATGAGTTTGTGTCAAGGTAAACGTCAGATGATCTATTTTCTACTAACTTTGAACAGGGAACACTGAAAGATGATGGACCTGAGGGAGAAAAGAGAAAGAGATCTGTTTCTATAAGGCTATTCTAATGTCTTCTTATATTTTTTGTTCTTTTTTCTTTCTTTTTTTCTGAAGGAAATTCTTTGTTTTGTTTTCCTCTGTCTATTAATTTTTAACAAGAAGGAATTTAAAAAAATTAGCAAACTGACACCTTGAAACAAATGAACTTTATGCATTTAAGTTCTAAGAAAAAGCAACCCATGTAGCATTGAAATAAATGTGTTATCACGATGGAAAGATTAAGGGGGAAAGGGATTTTTTTCTAACCATGAAGTTTTGGTTAAAAAACAAACAAAACAACCAAGAATGATGTTTCCTCTACTCTAAAACCTATTCATCAGGAGAAAATCATTAAAATCAAAATTGATTTAAACAAAACCTCTTATCATAGGGATTCAGACACCCCCAAAATGTGTCAAGACATTTATCTGCAGTATTCAACCAATTCTTTGACCACTCAATACATTTTTAAAGCAGAGGGATCTCAAGTATTTCATTTTTAAGCCATTTTCCCTGATAGCCTAAAGTCTTTTAGACAAAGTCATCCGATGTTGTGAACTACATGTAGTGTGTCAAATGACTGGATTTATATGTTACCTTTAACAATGAAGTGCTTTAAATAAATACAGTGTGGTGCAAGTTAGCCTCTCACTAATATTTACCTAGAAGACAAATGAGTGATCTGAATTATCTTCACCTTTTGAACATGAATAAAAAGCAAGTAGCTCAGAGTTGGTCATGCATCCCTGGCAGCACTGAGTCAGAATATCAGAGTGCTGAAAGGGCCCTGAGGTCGTCATCAGGACCATCCTCATGACACCGAGTAGGTGAAGGCTTAAAGCAACTGAAACCTGTAGCCGTGCATAGCATGTGAGAGCATTCCTAAAGCTCTTGGGTATTTTTTGAGTTTGTGCATCTTTATCAGGAATTCTAGGACTGGATAGACAGTCAGCAGTAACTGTGTTTGTACTCCAATCTCCAGACCACATTCTTAATATTAAAGATATTGTAACTCTAGGAACTGTATCTTTTAACTCTTAGTACTCAGTCCTGGCATATAATAAGCACTCAGTAGTACTTTGTCAGCAGTGATAACATATTCCCATTTGTTAAAATAGCTGGTGCTAGCACAGATGCATGGGAATGGACAGGAAATTTGCCCTGTTTCTCCAGGGTTAAATTAATAATCATTGAGGTAACAAACTGTTCTGTATGTGAAAAGCGATAAACAAACCTCCAAAATAAATATGCATTTCTCTATTAATCTGTTTATGACCTTCTGTTTTCATTCCGTTGCTTGTTTAGGTTTTAAGGAAATAATAATAATCAGAAAGCTCAGAGAACCCTGAAATAGATAGGCTTGTACTGTCTCTGGTCAATTGTTAATTACAAATAGTATTTTCTGTCTCTGCTTCTTGTCATTGACTCCTGAGCATATAAAGGGAAGAATCAGAATGACCACAGAGTGAAATTATGGTACATGGAGAAGGTCAAAGCTATACGGTTTAGAATTACCTTTCAGGGAAGATATGAAGCCATAAAACTCTAAGGTCTAGTTCTTGAGACAAAACCTATAACAAAAAGAAAAAGAGCATCATATAAATCCAGTCCTCTGCCATTTCCGTAACAAAAGCAAACCATACCATCTTAATCTGTTTTAGTTACGAGGTTAAGAATCTGATGTGTGGCTAACAGCTCCGTAATCAGAATTGACCATTGGTTCCCTTAAAATGAAGAAACTTGTTTAGGAGTTCACTGATGGAACTTCCTCAAATAAGCTTTATAACTAGCGTGTTTCCTTGATTTTTAAGATTTGGTTGGAGTTCAAAAAGAATCTCTGGGATTTAATATATTTAAATTAGAAGAAATTAAAAATTTCTGTTTATAAGAAAATATTAAGGATATTCTCAATTTGAAAACTGTCAATTACTAATCAAATTTAACACAGGGCTTTTTTCAATAGGAAATATTATACAGAGCAATAAATCAATTCAAGGAGGCATAGTCAGGCATAAGTTTCACAATTAAGTTTACTTTAAGAATTTTTGTTACAGGAATGTTTGCTTTCAGTTTCCCAGACTGAAAGATTTCTAGTCAAAATATATTTTATTCTCATTTTTTTCTTTTCTTTTCTTTTTTTTTTTTTTATTCTCAAGTACTGGAAAAATCGCTAGCTCAAATTTTTAGTTAATTATCTTGCCTTTCATATATGTTTACAACAATGTAACAATGTGCTATGTAAAACACACCAAAGAATTATCTAGAAGGAAGTTAGTTGCCAGGTTGATGATAATACTTAACTGGTATAGAACACCGTGGTTTCATTCTACTTGGATCAACAATCAATGCCCATGGATGCAGTAGTCAAGAAATCAAAGGATGTATTGCAGTGGGAAAGTCTACTGCAAAACACCTCTTAAAAGGTCCACTTGCCCCAACCCGTGGTCTGTTCCATCACCTCATATACATGTGAAAGCTGGACAATAAAAAGAAAAGATCAAAGAAGAATTGAACCATTTAAATTGTGGTGTTGGCTAAGAATATTGAATATACCCTGGACTGCTAGAAGAAGGAAAAAAAAAATGTCTTGAAGAAAATACATCCACAATGCTCCTTAGAAGCGAGAATGGTAAAACTGTCTAGCTTACTTTGCACTCATCATCAGGAAAGATCAATTGCTAGAAAAGTACATCATGCATGGTAAAGTTTTTAGAGGATCAGTGAAAATGAGGGAACCCCTCCATGAGATGGACTGACACAAAAGCTGCAACAATGAGCTCAAACACATGAATAATTGTGAGGATGGCACTGGACCAAGCAATGTTTCATCTGTTACATGTTAAGGTCCCCATGAGTCAGAGCTGACTTCACGGCAACTAACAACAAAACACCATTGCCAACATAAAAGTGAACACATTTTTGGAGGCAGGGACAAGATGGCTGACTAAGTAGAAGCTACCTCGGATCTCTCTTGTAACAAAGACGCCGAAAAACAAGTGAATCGATCACATACATGACCATCAAACAAAGAACTAAGGAGTTGACCTGAGTGACAGTGGAGCGAAAAGCTGCGTGGTGAAGCAGCAACTGCATCTGGAACTGGAGTCCCCCGCCACAGCCTTGAGCCCTTGCAGTTCCCTGGTACCAGAGCGGTTGGGCTCATCGCAGCTTACTGAGACAGGGCAAGTACGGGATGCAGCCCTATTCCCTAACCTCCTGGAATAACCTCAGCAGAGACTCAGCCAGCAAAAGCAGGTTGCACACCGACGCGGCTGACAGGAGAACGAGAACCCATGGGGAAGCAGTGACTGTTTTCGGAAGCTGGAGCCACTGTCCCAGTTAGAAAACGTTGGCGCTGGGCTTTGGACTAAGTGCTGAGGACCAGGTCACAGCTTCCTGAGACAGCGCAAGCATGGGATGCAGCTCTAAACCCCTAGAGTAACCTCGGCTGGAAACCCAGCCAATGCACGCAGGCTGCACACCGACATGGCTGACAGGAAAAGGAGAAATCACGGGGAAGCCGTGACTGGTTTTGGAGCCTGGAGTGCAGCATCCCAGCCAGAAAACCTTGGTGCTGGGCTTTGGACTAGGAGCAGAGGAGCTGATCATGGCTTCCTGAGACGGTGCAAGCACAGGACCCAGGCTTGACCCTCAGGTGCAATCTTGACCCAGCCAGTGCATACAGGCTACAAGCACCTCTGGAATCTCAGATAAAACAGTCTTTACCAAACAAGAGAAGTAACTTTGTCTATATTGCCACTGCGCTACTATCTCATATCTATCTGATCCCTCCTCTCTCTGCCCCAGGCGGCTTCATTAACATTGGAATTTCCTGGGCCAGGGAGTGAAGTGCACTGCGGGCTTTTTTGTTTTTTTTTTTTTCCTAACATATTCTCCTGGCCTGAGAGAAGCAGCAATTAACAATCCAGGAGAAAAAAATCCTTCCCTGACTTCCCTAAGCTGGAATAATAATACACAACCAGCTCCAGCCAAGCAAAAGAGATCCACAGTCTCTGGCTTTCATCCCTACAGGGAACCAGGTGGCTATTATAATGCAAAGGCAATAGAGATCTGACTGTAATTGTTTTAGCAAAGCACTGGAAAGACAAGTTTTGGATGTCTGATACCTCTCTAATAAACAGAGCCCTCACTGATCCACAGCAGGGAACTGAGGGCTAAAACTCCTCCCACACCACCTATCCACCTGCTAAAGGGGTCTGAGGATAGTAACGCCTACCAATCTTTAGAGGTACAAGCATTGCGTGCCTAAGGTACAGCAGCAGAGCCCACTTACCAAAGTGCTCTGAGAATAGAGACACTCCTACCTCACTGGCATGTGGGGGAAGGCTGTCAGCATCCTGCCTTCCTCAGAGTGTGACCCCCGCCACTACTAGAATCTGGTGAATACAACAATCACCACTACTCCTCTAAGTTAATAGGTGACAGCCTATACCACACACCAGGTGACCCACAATCAGCATACCAAGAATTATGAATGGATTCATAGGCTCATATATCTGGTAAAAGCTCAAACCAGCTGGTAATAGTCCATAAGTGATTCAAAGACTACTATAATCAAGATAGCACAATCTAGTAGCCCATCTGGGTATTTTGAAACAAAACAAGAAGATAAGACTCAGTGAGCAAATATAAAGTAAATCATTACAATATCTTACAGATGGCTCTGAGACAACAGTTGATATCAAATCACATAAAGAAGCAGACCATGATTGCTCCTACAAATCTCCAAATTAAAGAATCAAAATCTTTCTCAAATGCAGATACAATCCTGGAATTGCCAGATGTAGAATATAAAAAGCTAATATACAAAATGCTTCAAGACATCAGGGATGACCTCAGAAATGAAATAAGGCAATCTACAGAAAAAGCCAAAGAACATACTGACAAAGCAGTTGAAGAAATCAAAAAGATTATTCAAGAACATAGTGGAAAAATTCATAAGCTGCAAGAATCCATAGAGAGACAGCATTCAGAAATCCAAAAGACTAACAACAAAATTACAGAATTAGACAACTCCATAGGAAGTCAGAGGAGCAGAATCAAGGAATTGGAATGGAGAGTGGGGGAGCTAGAGGATAAGGCAATTGACACCTATAGAGTTCTAGAAAAATCAGATAAAAGAATGAAGAAACCCTAAGAATCATGTGGGACTCTATGAAGAAGAATAACTTGCGTGTGATTGGAGTTCCAGAACAGGGAGGGATAACAGAAAATACAGAGAGAATGGTTGAAGATCTTTTGGCCGAAAACTTCCCTGGCATCATAAAAGATGAAAGGATATCTATCCAAGATGCTCATCGAACACCATACAAGATAGATCCCAAAAGAAAATCACCAAGGCATATTATCATTAAACTTGCCAAAACCAAAGATAAAGAGAAAATTTTAAAAGCAGCCAGGGATAAATGAAAAGTCACCTACAAAGGAGAATCAATAAGAATAAGTGCAGACTACTTGGCAGAAACCACGCAGGCAAGAAGGCAATGGGATGACATATATAGAGCACTGAAGTAGAAAAACTGCCAGCCAAGAACCATATATCCAGCAAAACTCTCTCTCAAATATGAAGGTGAAATTAAGACATTTACAGATAAACACAGGCTTAGAGAATTTGCAAAAACCAAACCAAAGCTACAAGAATTACTAAAGGAAATTGGCCAGAAAATCAAAAATATCAGATACCAACAAAACAAAAGGTCACAGAACAGAACATCCTGATGTCAGCTCAAATAGGGAAACCAAAAAACAAAATAAGATTAATTTAGAAAAGAAAAAAATGCTCAAAACAGGGAATCATTGATGTCACTATGTAAAAGATTACAATAATCAAAAAAGAGGGACTAAATATAGGAGGCATAGATCTTCCATATGAAGAGGAAAACAAGGCAATATAGGACAATACGAGTTAGGTTTTTACTTAGAAGAATAGGGGTAAATATTAAGGTAATCACAAAGAGGTCTAACAATTCCATACTTCAAAATAAAAACCAAGATAAACATAAAGACTCAGCACAAATAAATTCAACTACTATTAAAATGAGAAACACACAATTTACAAAGAGAAACTACTCAGCACAAAAAAGTAAGTAGAAAAAAGAAATCAACAACACACACAAAAAAGGCATCAAAATGTCAGCACTGAACTCATACTTATCTATAATTACACTGAATGTAAAAAGACTAAATGCATCAATAAAGAGACAGAGAGTTGCAGATTGGATAAAAAAAACAAAATCCGTCTATATGCTGCCAACAAGAGACACACCTTAGACTTAGAGACACGAATAAACTAAAACTCAAAGGATGGAAAAAAATATATCAAGCAAACAACAACCGAAAAAGGGCAGGAGTGGCAATATTAATTTCTGACAAAATAGACTTTAAGGTTTAATCCACCACAAAGGATAAAGAAGGACACTATATAATGATTAAAGGGACAATTGACCAGGAAGATATAACCATATTAAATATTTATGCACCCAATGACAGGGCTGCAAGATACATAAAACAAACTTTAACAGAATTGAAAAGTAAGATAGACACCTCCACAATTATAGCAGGAGACTTCAACACACCACTTTTGGTGAAGGATAGGACTTCCAGTAAGAAGCTCAATAGAGACACGGAAGATCTAATCCTACAATCAACCAACTTGACCTCATAGACTTATACAGAACACTCCACGCAACAGCTGCAAATTATACTTTTTCTTCCTGTGCACATGAAACATCCTCTAGAACAGATCACATATTAGGTCATAAAACGAACCTTTGCAGAATCCAAAACATCAACATATTACAAAGCATCTTCTCAGACCATAAGGCCATAAAAGTAGAAATCAATAACAGAAAAACCAAGGAAAAGAAATCAAACTCTTGGAAACTGAACAATATCCTGCTCAAAAAAGACTGGGTTATAGAAGACATTAAGGAGGGAATAAAGAAATTCATAGAAAGCAACGAGGCTGAAAACACTTCCTATCAAAACCTCTGGGACACAGCAAAATCAGTGCTCAGAGGTCAATTTATATCGATAAATGCACACATACATAAAGAAGAAAGAGCCAAAATCAGAGCACTATCCCTACAACTTGAACAAATAGAAAGCGAGCAACAAAAGAATCCATCAGGCACCAGAAGAAAACGAATAATAAAAATTAGAGCAGAATTAAATGAATTAGGGAACAAAAAAACAATTGAAAGAATTCACAAAGCCAAAAGCTGGCTCCTTGAAAAACTTAACAAAATTGATAAACCATTGGTCAGACTGACTAAAGAAATGCAGGAAAGGAAACAACGCGAATAAGAAATGAGATGGGTTATATCACAACAGACCCAACTGAAATTAAAAAAATCATATCAGATTACTACGAAAAACTGTACTCTAACAAATTTGAAAACCTAGAAGAAATGGCTGAATTCCTGGAAACACACTACCTACCTAAACTAACACAATCAGAAGTAGAACAACTAAACAGACCAATAACAAAAAAAGAGATTGAAAAGATAATTGAAATACTCCCAACAACAACAAAAAAAAAGCCCTGGCCTGGACAGCTTCACTGCAGAGTTCTACAAACTTTCAGAGAAAAGTTAACACCACTACTAGTAAAGGTATTTCAAAGCATAGAAAATGATGGAATACTACCTAACTCATTCTATGAAGCCAGCATATCCTTGATACCAAAACCAGCTAAAGACAGCACAAAAAAAGAAAATTACAGACCTATATCCCTCACGAATGTAGATGCGAAAATCCTCAACAAAATTCTACCCAAAAGAACCTTACAACATATCAAAAAAATAATCCACCATGACCAAGTGGGATTTACCAGGTATGCAAGGTTGGTTCAATATTAGAAAAACAATTAATGTAATCCACCATATAAATACAACAAAAGACAAAAACCACAGGATCTTATCAATTGATGCAGAAAAGGCATTTGACAAAGTCCAACACCCATTCATGATAAAAACAATCAGCAAAATAGGAATAGAAGGAAAATTCGTCAACATAATAAAGGACATTTATACAAAGCCAACAGACAACATCACCCTAAATGGAGAGAGCCTGAAACCATTCCCACTGAGATCGGGAACCAGACAGGGATGCCCTTTATCACCATTCTTATTCAACATTGTGCTGGAAGTCCTCGCCAGAGCAATTTAGCTAGATAAAGAAATAAAGGGCGTCCAGATTGGCAAGGAAGAGGTAAAATTATCTCTATTTGCAGATGACATGATCTTATACACAGAAAACCCTAAGGAATCCTCCAGAGAACTGCTGAAACTAATAGAAGAGTTCAGCAGAGTTCAAGATAAATATAGAAAAATCAGTTGGATTCCTCTACATCAGCAAAAAGAACATTGAATAGGAAATCACCAAATCAATAATATTCACAGTAGCCCCCAAGAAGATAAAATACTTAGGAATAAATCTTACCAAAGAAGTGAAAGACCTGTACAAAGAAAACTACAAGGTATTACTGTAAGAAACTAAAAGAGACCTACATAAGTGGAAAAATATACTTTGCTCATGGATAGAAAGACTTAACATTATAAAAATGTCTATTCTACCAGAAGCCATCTATATATACAATGTACTTCTGATCCAAAATTCTAACAACATTTTTTAATGTGATGGAGAAACAAATCACCAACTTCATATGGAAGGGAAAGAAGCCCCGGATAAGTAAAGCATTACTGGAAAAGAAGAAGAAAGTGGGAGGCCTCACTCTACCTGATTTCAGAACATATTATACAGCCACAGTAGTCAAAACAGCCTGGTACAACAACAAACACATAGACCAATGGAACAGAATTGAGAACTCAGATATAAATCCATCCACATATGAGCAGCTGATATTTGACAAAGGCCCAGTGTCAGTTAATTGGGGAAAAGATAGTCTTTTTAACAAATGGTGCTGGCATAACTGGATATCCATTTGCAAAAAAATGAAACAGGACCCATACCTCACACAATGCACAAAAACTAACTCCATACAGATCAAAGATCTAAACATGAAGACTAAAACGATAAAGATCATGGAAGAAAAAACAGGGACAACGTTAGGAGTGCATAAACAAGGCATAAACAGAATGCAAAACATTACTAAAAATGCTGAAGAGAAACCAGATAACTGGAAGCTCCTAAAAATCAAACACCTATGCTCCTGTAAAGACTTCACCAAAAGAGAAAAAGAGCACCTACAGACTGGGAAAAAATTTTTAGCTACAACATCTCCGACCAGCTCCTGATCTCTAAAATCTACATGATTCTGCTAAAACTCAGCCACAAAAAGACAAACAACCCAATTAAAAATTGGGCAAAGGATATGAATAGGCACTTCACTAAAGAAGACATTCAGGTGGCTAACAGATACAAGAGGAAATGCTCTTGATCATTAGCCATTAGAGAAATGCAAATTAACACTACAATGAGATTCCATCTCACTCCAACAAGGCTGCCATTAATCCAAAAAAAACAAAATAATAAATGTTGGAGCGGCTGCAGAGAGTTTGGAAGTCTTATACACTGCTGGTGGGAATGTAAAATGGTACAACCACTTTGGAAATCGATTTGGCCTTGCCTTAAAAAGCTAGAAATAGAACTACCATATGATCCAGCAATCCCACTTCTCGAAATATATCCTAGAGAAATAAGAGCCTTTACATGAACAGATATATGCACACCCATGTTTATTGCAGCACTGTTTACAATAGCAGAAAGATGGAAGCAACCAAGGTGTCCATCAACAGATGAAGGGATAAATAAATTATGGTATAGTCACACAGTGGAATACTATGCATCGATAAAGAACAGAGATGAAATCTGTGAAACATTTCGTAACATGGAGGAACCTGGAAGGCATTGAGCTGAGTGAAATTAGTTGCGAAAGGACAAATGCTGTATAAGACCACTATTATAAGATCTTGAGAAATTTTTTTAAACTGAGAAACACATTCTTTCGTGGTTATGAGATGGGGGAGGGAGGGTGGGTGGGAGAGGGTTATTTACTGATTAGATAGTAGATAAGACCTACTTTAGGTGAAGGGAAGGACAACACTCAATATAGGGGAGGTCAACACAACTGGACTAAACCAAAAGCAGTTTCCTGAATAAACTGAATGCTTCGAAGGTCAGCAAAGCAGGGGCAGGGGTTTGGGAACTATGGCCTCAGGGGACATCTAAGTCAATTGGTAAGATAAAATCTATTAAGAAAACATTCTGCATCCCACTTTGAAGTGTGGCATCTGGGGTCTTAAATGCTAGCAAGCAGCAGTCTAAGATGCATCAATGAGTCTCAACCCACCTGGATCAAAGAAGAATGAAGAACAGCAAAGACACAAGGTGATTACGAGCCCAAGAGACAGAAAGGGCTACATGAACTGGAGACTACATCATCCTGAGGCCAGAAGAACTGGATGGTGCATAGCCACAACCGATGACTGCCCTGACAGGGAACACAACAGAGAACCCCTGAGGGAGCAGGAGAACAATGGGATGCAGACCCCAAATTCTCATAAAAAGACCAGACTTAATGGTCTGACTGAGACTAGAAGGACCCCGGTGGTCAGGATCTCCAGACCTTCTGTTGGCCCAGGACAGGAACCATTCCCAAAGACAACTCATCAGACATGGATTGGACTGGACAATGGGTCGGAGAGAGATGCTGATGAGGAGTGAGCTACTTGCACCATGTGGACACTTGAGACTATGTTGGCCATCTCCTGTCTGGAGGGGTGATGGGAGGATAGAGGGAGTTAGAAACTGGCAAAATGGTCACGAAAGGAGAGACTGGAAGGAGGGAGCAGGCTGACTCATTAGGGGGAGAGTAAATGGGAGTATGTAGTAAGGTGTGTATAAGTTTATATGTGACTGACTTGATTTGTAAACTTTCACTTAAAAGCACAATAAAAAATATTAAAAAAAAAGAAGTGAACACATTTTCTGTGATGTGAAATGAAATCAATTTCATACTTAACTTGAATAGGGAAAGAAAAACTGGTGGTAGGGTACAGGAGAGATGTATCAATAAGAAAAATTTTCTTATTTCTGAGAGGGGTTTTGATGTTCCATATTACGTGGCTATCTGATATTGACCTAGTTCACTGTCTTCGGGTAAGAGAATGGACCAGTTTTCTGTAATACCACAACCAATTACAGATAGTTATTTTTTCATCGTTAGGGAATCATAGTGCTATTTCAAAGCAGAGACCATTTGGACATTCTTCCTCTGCAACTCTCCATTGCTGTCATCTACAGATACTCTGCTCGTTTTTTCTCTCATTAAATCCTTTGCCACCTGGATATTATTTTCACCATGTTTCTTTTTTAGTTGTTTTTGTGGCTTTATTTTGTTTTGATTTTGTTGGTTTGTGGTTTGGGTGTGCAGATAAGCCATCGAAAAGAATTTTGCCCTTCTATTTTTTATTCTCTAGTTTCCTATCCTCTGTAACTTTCTCTTTCAATTTACTTCAACCATCTCTTCTTCTGGCATATTCCTTGACCTTGTTTTCCCCTGGAATTGACCTACTGAGGAAATAACATAGAAACAGTACTGGGTTTAGCCCATAAAAGGCTCTTTCCTGCTTTTCGTTTGTTTATTATCCCTTTATTTTTCCTTCAAACTCAAGGGGAGACCTTCAGTCTCTTAGTCGCTCTGTTTTCTGTATATTGATTGGTCTATGGCAATTTTTCCTCCTGGTTTTTGCTCCAGGTTAAATTCCATAGTCCACAGCTTCAATTACTCTTTCATAAATATCCTAAGTCTGTTGTCTATGGTCTTTTGTCTATTGTCTCTCCATAAATTCCAGCTCAATTTACTGTCAGCTTTTAAAATATAACTGTCTCTCAAATTCTTGCCACAAATTCTTCAAGAATAAAATATCTATTTCCTTTTCCCTCCTATAAAATTGGAAAACCTGGTGGCATAGTGGTTAAGAGCTATGGCTGCTAACCAAAGGATCAGCAGTTCAAATCCACCAGGTGTTCGTTGGAAATCCTATGGGGCGTTTCTACTATGTCCTATATGGTCGCTATGAGTCAGAATCAACTCAATGGCAATGGGTACTGTAAAAATAAGAGAGGGGTCTCCACTCCTGAATTATGTTAATGCTTCTCTCTTTGTGCTAAATCTAACCATATTTTCCTCGTTGAGACTAAAAGTTCAATTACAATTCCCCCTTTTCTGTTGTATTTTCAACTTCGGTATCTCTTTGGCTTCTTGGCATTAGCATTGTAAACATGTTCAAATCTCTTTTCTCCCACCCTCTCTCTGAGTCATTGCCAAATGATTACATTTCTCTTTCCTTTCCAGTCAAATTTTTTTGCAGGCTTATATACTTCCATTCATTCATTACTTAACCCATTATATCTGTTTTCTCCCCCAATCACTCTAATGATACTCTTCTTACAATGATACCTAAGAATCTCATTTGTTAACTAGTGGATCTGGGGGCATCTACTTTCTAATTTTTTTTTTTTTAAATCAGCCCACTTCTCCATATTACCACCACTGTTTTACTTCAGGCTGACATCTCTTGCAGACATTACTGCAAAACACTTTCAATTTATCAATTCACACAGTCCATTTCCATGCTGTTGTAGTTAGAAGATTCTCCTGCAAATCTGAATTTGATTACCTCTTCCCCATTATTCTCTACTATTTTCTCTGACTCTAATTCTATGTTGGTGATATACTGTCCTTTTACTTGTAATTGCTTGTTGTTGTAAAAAGCTATAGCACAGTTGTCCTCACTGCTTGAAATATTCTTCTTCATGTACTTTGCCTCCTATTTGATAACTCTTACTATAAACATTTCACTTCTCAGTTTAAACTTCATTTGCTCCATGTTCTTTGTGACTACCCCTCCCCCATGCAAGACCCTTACCCCATCCCACTCAGCTCCAGTGTAACCCCTGAGAACCATGTGCTTCCCCTTCTAAAATATTCACCCAAACAGAGAATCCCTGATGGAGCAGGAGAACTTAAATTCTAGTAAAAAGCCCAGACTTAATGGTCTGACTGAGATTGGAGGGACCCCAAAGGACATGGCCCCCAGATTCTCTGTTAGCCCAAAAATAAAGCCATTCCCGAAGTCAACTCCTCAGACAAAGATTAGACTGGACTATAAGACATCAAATCATACTGGTGAGGAGTGTGATTCTTAGCTTAATTAGACACATGAGACTATGTGGGCAGCTCCTGCTGGAGGTGAGATGAGAAGGCAGAGGGGGACAGGAGCTGGTTGCATGGACACAGGAAATTCAGTGTGGAGAAGAGTGTGCTGTCACATTATAGGGAGAGCAACTAGGGTCACATAACAATGTGTGTAAGTTTCTGTATGAGAAACTGACTTGAATTGTAAACTTTCACTTAAAAAAATAAAACACAATAAAAAAAAGACATAAAATACCCACCCGGCTCTATTGCAATTGCACGATTATGTTTCTCACATTACAGGGCAGTTTCTATTACTATGGTCTAGGCCCCGTGACTAACGCAATCTCCACCCTTTAGTAAAGGCTCATAAATACACAACAAATGAATAGGTACATGATAAATGGTGTTACATAAAATGTCATTACATTTCATGAACAGAGAAAATGAATGTCGTTTCAGCTTATGGAGATCATGGAGTCTCGCATTAGTCAAATCAGTAAAATTTGTAGGCATCAGCTCTATCTCTCCATCTTTGTTTAAAGTTTTCCTTGTTATGTTTCCGGGAGGACATAGAGATTTTATTTACTATTTCTTTTGTGTAGCTGCCATCCAATATTTTTCTGCTTTAATTTCAAGACAATTTTAAAGCAAAACAATATCTAAATTTCTTAATGTTCTGTTGTATGTGAAGAATCCCACAGATTTTCATTAAAATGTATGTTGTACTAGTAGCTACTGGAAGAGAAAGAATTTGTTAAAAAAAAAAATTCAAAAGAGCATTAGAAACTTGTTTACAAGTACTGAAAGTCTTGTAACTAATTTTTATTGGAATTTAAAAGGAACTAGGCCTGGTATCTAGAATTCACCACCCTTTCTCATTTAGATCTTTTGTTCTCCTTGAATAGATTATTTTTTTAATATTTCATAATGTTAATTCAGAATGAGTTTTAACGGGCACAGATTTAACTCAGTGTACCGTACATTGACTTGACTGACCCTGCTTATGATTCTTTTTCCTACACTGAACCTTTCTCCGAGTGGCTTAACTAAACTGCTCAGGCTTTAGTCCAGGGAACATTTTGGAAGATCCCTGGGACTTTGTTCAGTAGCTTCCAGAATCTATTGCTTAGTTTTTGCCTTGAGCATGGCTCATGATCTACACTTTTTACTCTGGCCAGCAAGTATACCTTTAAAGTCCTAGAAGTACTTCCTTAGTCCTCTGGGAGCTCACTAAAGCTCTCTCTGGAAGCTCTCCATTCAATATCTCATCTTTCTTTGTCTAAATTATTTTGTCTACACATATTAGTTCCTTGTCTTCAAGCAAAGTAAATATCTGACCTGTTCTAAACATAACAAATGGATCTAACTTCACAAGCTACCTGCTTTCTCTGTCCAAATTCAATAGACATCTAATTTCCCCTTTTACAAAACATTACATTTCAATTTTCAGTCCAGTTGATGCATACATTTCTTATTTGCAGAACTGTTCAACAGGTTGGCTTGGACAAAATAAATAATCAAGTCTTTACTGGGATTGAGTTCCAAGAAGGTTTTACTCCCTGGTTTCTTTCTTTCTTTCTTTCTTTTTTTATCACTACAAGTGCAAAGGCATTCTCGAAATATACACTTAGATGTGAATTACCGAAATGCCTTAGGCACAGAGACAGATTTCTCAATCAGGAAATGGAAGGTCAATAAAGGTGACTGTTGGAATCCAAATAATGCAGGACTATGAAGTGCTTGTCTTGTATAAAGTTCACCTCAAAGCTTGTTTTATAAATTAAACATGACCCCGGAGTCACTGGAGGCATTAAAAGTCCTATTTTATTGCCTTGAAATATATGATTCTGATGATGCTGATATTTAAGGTTTTAAGGTTTAATTATGGTTATCAGACTTTTAAGCACATATTTTTATATGTGCTTAAAAGTCTGATAACCATAATTCCTATTAGGTATTGAGTCAATCTAAAAATATTATGATGGGGCGCTATCTTATTATATTTCATCAAAATCTTTACACCCCTTCTGCTTGGATGGCCCACAAGGAAGGGAATACAATATTTTACCCAGTGAGGGATATGAAATAAAAGTAATTTAAAAGAAAGAGAGAAGTAATTACACTGAGATGTTTTGCATCATACCTTTTTTTGCTTGTACCTCTGTGGTTCTGTCATTTTTTACTGCTTTCATGTACTGAATTAGGTTTATTGCCAAATAACTCTAAAAGAAGATACTGTTTTGAAATAGGTTAAAACTGCAGCTTTGATCATGTCACCTTCATGCTTAAAATCCCATCAGAAACTTGTAGAATAAATTTTGAAACCTTTAGTTTGGTTTACAAAAACATTAAGGCATTAGTTTCTGCCTGTGTTGCAGGCCTTATTTCTCATTATAACCTAACGTCCATTTTAAGTTGTGGATATTCTAACTGCTTAGGTCTGCACAAATATGTTGCTTTTCCCCCTTCCCTTTTAGCTTTATAGCCTGCTGATTTTTCTTTGCTTTGAGTCCTTTTCCTCTCCTTCCCTGCCTCGATAACCCTTAATCATTTTAGTCTACTCCACTTGGAAATACTTCCTGAATCATCCCTTGCCCATTTCAAACTGAGTTAGGTGCCTCTCTTATGCACTCTATTAATGCACTCCATTGATATGTTCTAAATTTCTCTACGCTATCACTTATTACCCTTTTTCTTTTTTATCATTACATTGTGTGGATCACACCAACTGTTGAGAATAGGGTCAGTGCCTTGTTCATTAGTGCCTGACACATATCAAATCCCCAGTTAATGCTTATTGGATGTATAAAATGAACACTTTCAACAACAGTATTTCAAAAATAATACTTCATAAAATATTTCAACATATAACTCATATAATACTCTTTGACTACAGACATAGATTTGAAATGTGAATCAATCCCATACCTCAATTCAGATGTTATATAATATAATGTGCAATATCTTTAATTCAGATTTTGACATAATGAAATATGGATTTTAATATCTAACATGAATATGCCCTCAAATGACATATAATCAGGTTAAGTGTATCACTCTTTACTTGATTCAGTAGATTTAAAGTACTTGTTAACTTTTTAAATTAGATTTGTACTATCAATTATTCTTAACAAGGAAATTTTTATCCTTCCCTTTAATATTTCTTTAATTAGCTCCGTTACTGATTTTAGTGTTTTTGTAATATTAAAGATGTATATCTGGCTAGATGGTAGCCAAAGACTTTTAAGTAGTGATTTGCTCAATGAGAGCTAGTTAAAGGATAAAGATGGAGATTCTCCCCATACTTGAATTGCTGTGGAAAGATGTAAAAAAATTCTTATGCATAAAAGCAAATCCGTCTTCCATGACCTTTCTTCTCAATATATTGCTGCTCTTTTGAGTTTGTAAAATTGTAATTATTCATAATAACATGTCTTAAAATTATTATAATGTATTATTAAAAAAAATTTTTTTTAAAAGAGGTAAGAAGAAAAAGAGGGATTTGTGTGCTTTATTTTAAAATAAATAAAACTCATTTCATTTTTTAAAATTTAGTTATGCTCTCGGATTTTTCTTTTTTCTGACTTTAAGGACTTCTCTGATGAACACCTCTACATGTCAGCAATATTTTAAGTTCATTGCATTTTATGAGTGTGATGGTTAATGTTATGTGTCAACTTGGCTAGGCTGTAATTTTCAGTGGTATGGCAGACACTATGTTTCACCTCCTATTCTGTGATCTGATATGAGCAGCCAATCAGTGGAAAAGGGGTTTCCCTGGGGGTATGGCCTTCATTCATAACATAAACAAATGTCCTGGCAAAGCTTGCTCTCTCTCAATCCTGCATTCCTCTCCTCATTCTCTGACCTCAGGTTCTTGATAAATGAGAAGATTTCAGCTTGGTGCTTGACTTGCAGATTTTGGATTTGCCAGCTCCCACAACCCCATGAGCCACCGGCCTGCCACCTCACCTGTCAACTCCTGCAACCACATGAATCAGGAGAATTCTCCAGCCTGCCACCTGACCCACAGACTTGAAACTTGCTAGCCACCACAATTGCATGAGCCATTTCCTTGAAATAAATCTCTCTGTACAGATTTTTATATGTGCTTTCCTGGTTTTGATTCTTTAGAGACCCAGACTAAAACACTGGGTGAGGTGTACCAAGGATTTGAATGGCATATATAATTGAGCACCTAAATGCTTTAAAAATTCAACTTGCCTTCAAGACAAAACTTTTCCATCTTGTGCCCTTGTTTGGGATGTCATCTTGCCACATCATTGATTGGTAACAGCATAACAATTTTGAAATATTAATACTTTTTTTTTTTTTTTTGCTATGCATTCTATGTATTGGTCCTTCAAACTTTTCAGAGCTTTAACACCCACCTTCCCACCTCCCACTCAACACACATAGACACACACCACCACCACCATTACCAAATGATGAGCCTGCTCTACTGTGCTCACTCCCTCATGGAAAGAATATGAAAACAGAAAGTAGAATAACCCTAACATATGTTCATATTTCTACAGCTTTTGATTTTCCAAATCTAGGACCTCAGGGACTATAAAAATCATAACAATGAAAATGGACTTCAGAGAAAGCAGGTTGATAGATGAGCAATACTTCCTATTCTTGAGACAAGAAAAAATCAAAATTATTTTTCAGGGCTTGAATGTGGCTTGGACTGGAAAAATTAGAGGAGAAATAGTGTGTGAATAGGCACTGATAGATCGTTGGGACAGCGACTTTATTTTTTGCCTACTTCTAATACTAAACCCTAAAAAAGAAGAATAGCAACATAAAGAAAGAAAAACCCCAGTGCTAAACGCAAAGAAGGAAGAATAGCAACATCAAGAAAGAAAAATCCATGTGCTTTAAGACATTTAAGAGTAGAGGGATGTTATGTCATGTTTCCTCAGTAGAGCTGCAAGAACTAGTAAAGGGACCAAAGAAGAAGTAAAAGACTGGACTTTGGAAAATAGCAGAGTGGGTTAACAAAGCAGTAGAGTGGATATGGTGCTCCTATTACTAACAAGGATGTGTGCGAGAGAGAAAACAAACCTGAAAAAGACAGGAACTCACTAGCAACGTTCATAAACTAACGTTTGCAGCAAAGACTAGCTAATGGTCACGATAGTTGACAGCACAGAAAGATTACAATAAAGAGAAAAAATCTCCAATTCTGTGGAATTTAGATAACACTATGGAAGACAGAAGAAAACCACAGAATTATGTTCCTTCTCTAAAATACAGACAGAGCAGAAATTAAATACAAAGGAAGTTATGCTCACGTACAACCAAATATCTGGCCTGAGATTGTTACCTGTTGTTTAGCCATGGCATTGCTTTTGGCATTTCAATAACATGCCATTCTCTTTCCACCATTTCCCCCTATAAGGCATGTTGCGACTTATTTATCTTATCCCATGTTATGACTTCCCTAGCATATTTCTTTATCCATCTTAGCCACCCCTGAATGTAACAGATTAATTAGACATGCTCATTTAGAACAATGATTCATAAATTTAAGCCAATTCTGTTAAAAAGTCAGTGGAATCAAATGACAACATGAACTCAGTAATCCACACACCCAAAGACCCAGACTCAGAAATAAATATAATTGTACATGTATTCATAAAGAAATCTATTTTTTCAAGTTGATACATTGTACGATTAAAAAGAATAAACCATTTTATAGACGCCTTCCATACCAAGGGTTATGGCCCATAATACCTCTCACACCCCAGCTTTTGTGATTCTTTTGTTGCGTCTAAGCTCCAGGTACCTCAGGGTCCTTTTTTTTAATCTGAAATATGTGAAGGCTTTTCTTGCTGTACAGCCTTTGCATTACATATTCTTCCTGCCTGAAAATCTTCAAATGAATGTTTCCTTTTCTGTCATTCAAATCTCAGTTTATGTTACTTCCTTAGTACTGTATTTTTATGCAAACAACACGTGCCTTCTATGTTTGCCAACCTAGCCTTCACCCTGTGAGCTACTTTCATAAGTGCCACTATGCCAAATTTTTTTTACATTTTGCTGAAAAAAAAAGAAAATAGCATAGCATGCTTATGAAAACACCTGGCAGGGAGAAGGCAAGGTTGGCAAATAATCATAGAAGGCACGTGTTGTTCGTGTAAAAATGTGGTAATTGCTTATCATTCTACCAAAACACTCTGTTGTAATTCTCTGTGTAACAGTCAACATTTTGCTTTATTTCCCCTTACCTCAATCCATTGTTTTATGTCTTTATTCATTATTTAATATGTAATAACACGTATTTATTTGTTAGGTAATTATTTTTGTAATATGAGCTCCATAACGATGGACGTTGTGCCTGCTTTATTCAAGTATATGTCCTAAGCAGAGTAAGCACTTACTAAACATTTGTTGAATGTTAGTGAAATGTTTGATATTGTTCTTATTATAATTATTTGTTAGTTTATTATATACCCCTACCCTTAAATTTAAGATTTGTGAGGAATGATGTTTTTGTCTGCCTTCTTCACCAATTTATCTCAAATGCTTAAACAGTGCTTGGCAAATATAGAAAGTATTCAGAAGTATTCGTCTAATTAAATGATTCATTTGGCATGGACTGAGCAATTCTTTTCTAAGTTTACTTCCAAAATTTACCCTTTTGTGGCTGTACCCAAAACATTAAAAACCTTAAATAATCACTGTGTGTGTGTGTGTGTGTGTGTGTGTGTGTGTATCTGATAGGTTCTAGCACACTTGGACAAGTCATACTCAAGTTCAACAGAACATAATCAAAGAGATTTAAAAAGTAATACAAAAAGATGGAAAAGATGATAATAAGAGTTTTCAGGTGTTTACGGAAATATGCACTCATACCTTGCTGGTAAAATCTAACTTGGCTCAGTATTCATGAAGGGCCTTTTGACATTTTAAAAATTTTCATGTGAAATATAAAAATGAACAAATTTTTCTCTTGCACTTTTAGGATTTATCCTAATGGTATAAGTGAGCTGCCATATAAATTTATATAAAGTGATTTTTATTATACAATGTTTATAAAGAAAAAAGCATCCCTAAATGTTCAAAAATTAATTGAAGATTGTCTATTGATATAATGGAAAACTGTGTAGGCATTAACATGAAAGAGATACATCCATATTTTCTGACATACAATGGTTATAGTGTTAAGACCAAAAAAAAGTATATTTTAAAAACATATCAAATGATCAATTTCACAACATTTATAGTCTGTGTAGAAGTCTGCTAGTACTAAGGTTAAGCACTCGGTTCCTAACTGAAAGGTTGGCTGCTCAAACCCACTCAGCAGTTCCACAGGAGAAAAGCCTGGCAATCTGGTCCTCTAAAGATTAAAAAACAGCCTGAAAATTCTACTCTGCCATAAAAACCATTGCCGTTGAGTCGATTCCAACTCATAGTGACACTGCAGGACAGATTAGAACCATCCCACAGAGTTTCCAAGGAGAGCCTGGTGGATTTGAACTGCTGACCTTTTGGTTACCAGCCTCAGCACTTAAGTACTCTGCCACCAGGGTTTCCTATTCTGTTACGGAGTTGCTATTAGTTGAAATTGACCAGACATCACCTAATAACAACAACAGCATAGTCAGTGTACATTCTAGAAATGCAAAATCAATTTCTTTTTATCTATATTTCTAAAATCCAAAAAACTATTCGCAATTATTCCTTATTCTTGGAATTGTACTAATTTTTACTTTCTTGTTTAATGTGTAGATTACTCATACTATATTTATATTCAATATTGTTTAGACATCAACTTTCCACACTTGATGTCAGGAACTCTACAGAAATTGTCCAGCTTATTCTAGAATTTTTATATGAATGCAAGGGATGTTTAATTCAGAATCAATCTAAACAAAGAACAAAGAGAGGACATACATGAACTAATTTCAAGATTTTTCTGGAGCTAGAATACTCAAGAAAACATTGCATTGAAGAATGGACATAAATATCAAAACCAATAGTCAAAAAGAACAAAATCTGTGAGTACAAAAATAAGTCTTGCATATATATTCAAATTTTATATGTTCGAATTATTTTTTGCCCAAACACCAAGAAAATTAAAATGACAAGGGGTATATTTTTCACAAATAGAGGCAGAAACCTAAATGTTGTTGTTGTTGTTAGGTGCCCTCGAGTCAGTTCCAACTCATAGCAGCCCTAGGCACAACAGAACAAACACTGCCCGGTCTTGCACCATCTTTACAATCGTTGTTAAGCTTTGAGCTCATTGTTGCGGCCACTGTGTCAATCCACCTCATTGAGGGTCTTCCTCTTTTCCACCAACCCTGTACTCTGCCAAGTATGATGTCCTTCTCCAGGGACTGATCCCTCCTGACAACATGTCCGAAGTATTTAAGACACAGTCAGGCCATCCTTGCTTCTAAGGAACATCCTGGTTGTACTTCTTCTAAGACAGATTTATCCATTCTTTTGGCCGTCCATGGTATATTCTTCTTCATTACCACAATTCAAAGGATGCAATTCGTCTTCATCCTTATTCATTGTCCAGCTTTCACATGCATATGATGCCATTGAAAATACCGTGGAATGGGTCAGGCGCACCTTAGTCTTCAAGGTGACATCTTTGCTCTTCAACACTTGCAAGAGGTCCTTTGCAGCAAATTTGCTCAATGCAATGTGTCTCTTGATTTCTTGATTGCTTCTTCCATGACTGTTGATTGTGGATCTAAGTAAAATCCTTGAAAACTTCAATCTTTTGTCCGTTTATCATGATGTTACTCATTGGTTTAGTTGTAAGGATTTTTGTTTTCTTTATGTTGAGGTGCAATCCATACTGAAGGCTGTGGTCTTTGATCTTCGTTAGTAAGTGCTTCAAGTCTTCTTCACTTTCAGCCAGCATGGTTGTGTCATCTGCATAACGCAGGCTGTTAATGAGTGTTCCTCCAATCCTGATGCCCTGTTCCTCTTCATATAGTCCAACTTCTCGGATTATTTGCTCAGCATAGAGATTGAATAGGTATGGTGAAAGAACACAACCCTGATGTACACCTTTCCTGACATTAAACCAATCAGTATCTCCTTGTTCTGTCCAAACAACTGCCTCTTGATCTATGTAAAGGTTCCTCATGGGCACAATTAAGTGTCCTGGAATTTCCATTCTTCGCAATGTTATCCATAATTTGTTATGATCGACACAGTCGAATGCTTTGCATAGTCAATAAAACACAGGTAAACATCCTTCTGGTATTCTCTGCTTTCAGCCAGAATCCCTCTGACATCAGCAATGATATCCCTGGTTCCACGTCCTCTTCTGAAACTGGCCTGAATTTCTGACAGCTCCTTATCCATACACTGCTGCAGCCATTTTTGAATGATCTTCAGCAAAATTTTGCTTTCGTGTGATATTGATGATATTGTTCTATAATTTCCACATTCGGTTGGATCACCTTTCTTGGGAATAGGCATAAATATGGATCTCTTCCCGTCAGTTGACCAGGAAGCTGTCTTCCATACTTCTTGGCATAGATGACTGAGCACCTCCAGGCTGCATCTGTTTGTTGAAACATCTCAATTGATAGTCCATCAATTCCTAGAGCTTTGTTTTTCCCTAATGCCTTCAGAGCAGCTTGGACTTCTTCCTTCAGTACCATTGGTTCCTGATCATATGCCACCTCTCGTAACAGTGGAACATTGGCTAATTCTTTTTTGTATAATGACTCTGTGTATTCCTTCCATGTTCTTTGATGCTTCCTGCCAGTCATTTAATATTTTCCCCACAGAATCCTTCACTATTTCAACTTGAGGCTTGAATTTTTTCTTCAGTTATTTCAGCTTGAGAAAAGCCGAGGGTGTTCTTCCCTTTTGGTTTTCCATCTCCAGCTCTTTGCACATCACTATAATACTTTACTTTTTCTCAAGCCGCCCTTTGAAATCTTCTGTTCAGTTCTTTTACTTCATCAATTCTTTCTTTTGCTTTAGCTGCTCAACATTGGAGAGCAAGTTTCAGAGTCTCCTCTGACATCCATCTTGATCTTTTATTTCTTTCCTGTCGTTTCAATAACCTCTTGCTTTCTTCATGTATTATGTCCTTGATGCCATTCCGCAACTTGTCTGGTCTCCAGTCACTAGTGGTTCAATGAGTCAAACCCATTCTTGAGATGGTCTCTAAATTCAGGTGGGATATGCTCAAGGTCATATTTTGGCTCTCATAGACTTGCCCTGATTTTCTTCAGTTTCAGCTTTAACTTGCGTATGAGCAATTGATGGTGCGTTCCACGGTCACCCCCTGGCCTTGTTCTAACTGATGATATTGAGCTTTTCCATCGTCTCTTTCCACAGATGTAGTCAATCTGATTTCTGTTTGTTCCATCTGGCGAGGTCCATGTATATAGTCACCGCTTATTTTGGTGAAAAAAAGGTATTTGCAATGAGGAAGTTGTTGGTCTTGCAAACTTCCATCATGCAATCTCTGGCATCATTTCTATCACGAAGGCCATATTTTCCAACTACTGATCCTTCTTCTTTGTTTCCAACTTTTGCACTCCAATCACCAGTAATTATCAATTCATCTTGATTGCATGTTTGATCAATTTCAGACTGCGCTGATAAAAATCTTCTATTTCTTCATCTTTGGCCCTAGTGGTTGGTGCACATATTTGAATAATAGTCATATTAACTGTTCTTCCTTGTAGGCATATGGATATTATCCTATCACTGACAGCATTGTACTTCAGGATAGATCTTGAAATGTTCTTTTTGACGATGAATGCAACACCATTGCTCCTCAAGTTGTCATTCCCAGCGTAGAAGACTATATGATTATCCAATTTGAAATGGCCAATATCAGTCTCTTTAGGCTCACTAATGCCTAAGATATCGATGTTTATTCATTCCATTTCATTTTTGACTATTTCCAGTTTTCCTAGATCACAGTTCACGCATTCCAGGTTCTGATTATTGATGGATGTTTGCAGCTGTTTCTTCTCATTTTGAGTTGTGCCATATAGGTGAATGAAGGTCCTCAAAGCTTTACTCCATCCATGTCATTATTGTTGACTGTACTTTGAGGAGGCAACTCTTCCCCACTGATCTTTTGATTGCCTTTCAACCTGGGGGCTCATCTTCCAGCACTATATCGGACAATGTTCCACTGCTATTCATAAGGTTTTCACTGGCTAATGCTTTTCAGAAGTAGACTGCCAGGTCCTTCTTCCTAGTCTGTCTTAGTTTGGAAGCTCAGCTGAAACCTGTCCCCCATCCCTGCTGGTTTCTGAACACCCATGGCATAGCTTCCAGCATCGCAGCAACACACAAGCCCCCACAGTATGACAAAGTGACGGATACATGGGAAAGAAACCTATATGTCTTCATGAAAAAATGAACCTTCAACATAATCTCCCACTACGTAAAAGCTTAACTCAAAATGAATCATAGGTTTAAACATAAAAGCAAAAACTGAGGCATGTAATAGAAAAACCTATGAAAATATCTCTGCCACATTGGAGAAAAGAAAGATAACTTATGTCACCAGAAAAGGAAATGATCGAAAGCAGTATATTAGACTTCTCAAAATTTCAAACTTTGATTCTTAAAGAAAAACAATTAAGAAAATGAAAATTCAGAGATTGGAGAAAAAAACATATTTGACTTATTTCAAGAATAAACAAAAACACTTATAGATTAATAGTTAGAGGACAACCCAAAAAAAGTGAGCAAAAGATTTAAACACATGATTCACAAAAGAAGATATAGGAATTTCCAATATGCATGAAAAGATGATCAAAAATTTGTCATAAGAGAAATGAATATTTAAAACACCATGACATGCAGCCATTTACACACTAGAATAGCTAGTATTAAAAATACTGAGATAATCAAAAGGTGGTGTGAATGTGGATCAACGAGAACTCTCATCTAGTAAGATGTTAAAACTATTTTGGAAAACACTTTAATGTTATTTCTATAGTTACACATACACTTACTCACAGAAACAGAGGTTCTCATCCTAGATATTTATCCATGACAAATGGAGATTTACATCTACACAAATACTTGTGTATGAAGAATCATAGCAGCATGTTTTTTTGCAAAGTCAAGATAGAAGTAGACAGGCCATCTAATGTGACTCCTTGAATGATTACATTGGTGCAAAAGTAAGATGGCTATAATTATCAATATTCAAACCATCAATACGTTGACATCAATATTTATGACTTTTACATAACATGCTAGAATCCAAAGGTAAATAAATAGAAACAGAGGATTTCTTATGACACAGAGTGAAGTTGTTTACATCCCTTCCACTCCGTGTTCATCAACAGACCTTAGTCATAAGGCCACAAGGGAACCCAAGATCGGCAGGTCAAAGAGCAGGGCTCCCACTCACAGGCTGTGAAGATCAGTGAATCCCAGGATCCACAGATAAGTTGATAGCTCAAGTCCCAAGAACCAGAGGTCAGATGAATAGGAAGCAGCCACAGGATCCAGAGTCAGCAAAAAAGCCAGAACATCTGTTTATATTTGGATGCAGGCCATTCCCCAAAGGAAACTCTCTTTCTACTGATTGATTACCCAAAGCAGATTCCATCATGAGAGTAATCATTTATGAACTGAGAACCATGGCCCAGCCAAGCTAACACACAATCTTAACCATCACAACTATTGCTTCATATTCTTCAACATCATTAGAATTTTAACATGTATTTTTGGCTAGGAATAATTAACATTTCTTAGCCTTACTAATAATTCAGAATTTTGTGGGGTTTTTTGAGTATTTTTCTTTTTTAGTATAATATCAAGTTATTAATTTTGTTGTACATACAAAAATGGTTGAGTAATATTTTTACTTAAATGTTTTTAGTAATGAACACAACTCACTTTCTGCAATAGTCTCTTAGTTGTTACTTTAATATTACAGTTTGAAATGCAAACTCTACACTACAGAAATTTTTGGAAAATTAAAATTAAGTGATAATTACCATACCAACATTAAGTACACAAGCTCATTCCTTAAAGAAATCCAGTATTAAACATTAAAGGTCACTGGAGTATCATTTGGACAATGAGTGTGTGGCATAATTTCTCCACATAATACTTTGGAGTATTAAGACATGAATTCTAAATTGCTTACTTTGCACCTAATATGCAGTTTAACCACTCAGTGAGTTCTTATTGGATTTGAGGTTCTTTGTAAATTCCTTATGATTGCACAGAATCTCAAAGTTGCTTAACTAATTTAAAAAATATCTAACTTATTTACAGTCCATCTATGGAAACATCTTGCACTCCGTATCCCACCCCCTGGATACCCTAGCCATTTTCTGTTTGTTTGTTTGATAGAAAAGCATATACAGGATCAATGCAAACTCAAATTTGTTATAATTTTAATAGCTAAAAATAATTTCTGTAAATCAAGATTTTCTGTGATTTTGAACTATGAGTTTTACCACTAAAATATTTTATTAGTTTTATGTTTTGTACCATTATATCTAAAGATATAAAAATCTTTAAGAAAAACATCTACATGAAATTTTATTCATTTTACCTTTAATAAGTATAAATCTTGTAATAATTTAAAGAAATCAAACAAAAAACAAAGTAAATGATCTAAAATTTTAAAAATATAAACATTTAGAAACTATTATTACAAGAGAAGAGAATTTAAAAAGTGTGCATAATAAAATAATAAAAAGTAAAATTTAAAGAAATATAACATAATTTTTCTTTATCTCATAATATGCACAGTTAAGATGAGAGACAGCATTTATTAACTTATTCCTCAGAGAAGTAAAACAAAGTGTACCAGGCACACAATAGATTCTAAAATGTTATTAAGAATAGAAAACTCTATCTGATGATGGAATTTTAAAGTATATTTCTATAGGAATTCAATGTATTTCAGAAAAAAAAATTCAAGGGTGTTAGGTTTTAATCTAATCTTGCCCTCCTGAATTTTTTTTTTTTTTTTTTTTTGCAATTTTTCCCCATTATCTTCTTGCCATCTTATTTTTTTCTCAAAACGAATTAGGTATTGTTTGCTTCATACAGTCAATGATTTTTTTTTTTTTCCTTCCAGATTTACCTGCATCTTTGCTTATCACTCCTATAAAGCTTAGCAGTAAACTCTCAATTCACTGAGTATAATACATTATTATAATATTAGCAGGTTAGGTGTTTTTTTTTTACTCCTTTACAAGGTACTATTTGTTTTGTTTTTGAACGTTAATGTTGAGAAGTCTGCTGTTAATCTAATGAATAGACATCTGTCTTTTCTCTCTAGCAGTTTTTTAAATTTTCTCTCTGTCTTAAGTGATTTGAGATTCCCTTACCTTTTTTTTTTTACGTCTTGCTGGAACTGCCAGATTAAAGCCAAGCATTACCAAACTTACAAAATTTCAAATATAATCTCTGTGCTAACAGCAGTTCACAAACGTCCCTTGAACAAACCCTGCTTTTTTGTAATTACTTATTATCATCTTTTCAAATATAAAATACCTTTAGACAGTTTCCTATTAATAATTTTTATACCTTATTTTATACCTTTTTTTGTAATTTAGGTTCTGATATTTCCAGTATCTGTAGTATGATTCTGCATGCTGTTGTTTATGTTTCTCATTCACACAGGAGTATTTCTTTACGTATTTTTGTGATTTTTAAAGGCGAGCCATGATATTTATGGTTTATCTGTGGGAATTTGCTAAAAGTTGTGTTTAATCTGCATTTCTCCAGAAAGAATTTATACTTGCTTCTGACAAGCCACTCAAGTCCTTACAAAACTAGATCAACTTTCACAAGATATTTTTGCCTTTTCATTTTTTCGTGACTGCCAGTCACAATATTGTGTGACACTAAGCTCACAGTTAGGGTAGGAACTACTTCTTCTTCATCTTTTTTAATTGTCTTAGAGCCAGTTCCAAGACTAGGAAATATCTCTTCATCTACCTCAATGGAATATTCTTTTTCTTTCTTTCTTTTGGGAAGTGGGGCTTTGTTTATCCATTAAACACGTTTGTGAAGAAATCTAGATAGATTTGGGAGGTCTCTGTTTCATCCTTCCACAGTAAATTGCTAGATTATCTTTAGCTCAAGATTTATTAAATCTTTCTTTTTTTAATCTCCTTGCTAACAGCAGTTGACGGATGTCCCTAGAACAAACACTGCATTGAGGCTTACTTTTCCTCTCAGGATTACCTTTTTTTTTTTTTTTTTTAATATATAACATTCTAAGATTTTCCTTACTTTTTCACCAACACAACTATATATAAAATATATAAACCATAAGGGGCAGCTCTACTCTTTTATAGAGTATCTATGAGTTGGAATCAACTCAAAGTAATGAGTTTTGTTTCAGTGTATGTATATGTATACTGGGTTTTTGGGTATACATATAGTTAAAATATTAATTATTTTCTTTCATGTAACTCCCAAGGAATTCCCTCCAGCTAATTTCTCTGTATACCCAGTAGGTCATATTACCGAAATCAGAAAGAAATTCAGGATTAGAAATTCAAATATTCTGGAAATAGTTTAGTAGATAGACTATGTATATTTCCTATGATGAGAATCAGCGTATACTGTTCAAGATTGATAATGTTACATCTCTTCTGTTTTGTTTCATCATCCTTTGTTCCCAGTCGTATTCACTTGCTATAAGAAATGAATGTAAGGTTGATTGTCCTCCTCAGTACCAATTTTTAAGGAAAACCTGGATAATTAGAAAAATAAATACACTAAATATCCAAAACTAAACCCATTGCCACTGGCTTGATTACAACTCATAGCAACCCCCAAGGCCGTAAATCTCTACAGAAGCTGACTGCCACATCTTTCTTCCACAGAGCTACTGGTGGTTTTGAACCACTGATCTTTTGGTTAGCAGTTGATCGCTTTAACCACTGCACCACCAGGGCTCCTGAGAAAAGTAAATATATGACACCAAAATCATCTTCATAACTGGACTGGGCCAAAAGCAGCTTCTTGAATAAACTGAATGCTTCGAAGGTCAGAGGAGCAAGGGCGGGGGTTTGGGGACTCTGGCTTCAGGGGACATCTAAGTCAATTGGCAAAATAAGTTCTACTAAGAAAACATTCTGCATCCCACTTTGAAGTGTGGTGTCTGGGGTCTTAAATGCTAACAAGCGGCCATCTAAGATGCATCAGTGAGTCAACCCACCTGGATGAAAGGAGAATGAAGAACACCAAGCTCACAAGGTAATTATAAGCCCAGGAGACAGAAAGGGCTACAGGAACTAGAGACTACATAATCCTGAGACCGTAAGAACTAGATGGTGCCCAGCCGCAACTGATGACTGCCCTGACAGGGAGCACAACAGAGAACCCCTGAGGGAGCAGGAGAAGAGTGGAATGCAGACCCCAAATTCTCATAAAAAGACCAGACTTAATGGTCTGACTAAGACCAGAAGAATCCCAGCAGTCATGGTCCCCAAGCCTTCTGTTGGCCCAGGACAGGAACCATTCCCAAAGACAACTCATCAGACATGGAAGGGACTGGACAACGGGTTGGAGAGAGATGCTGATGAGGAGTGAGCTACTTGCATCAGGTGGACACTTGAGACTATGTTGGCATCTCCTGTCTGGAGGGGAGATGGAAGGGTAGAGGGGGTTAGAAACTGGCAAAACAGTCAAGAAAGGAGAGACTGGAAGGAGGGAGCGGGCTGACTCATTAGGAGGAGAGTAAGTGGGAGTATGTAGTAAGGTGTATATAAGTTTATATGTGAGAGGCTGACTTGATTTGTAAACTTTCACTTAAAGCACAATAAAAATTATTTAAAAAAAATCATCATCGTCATCATCACCATGAAAATAAAACTTGCTTCTAGTTGTTTTAAAGAACATTTTGTTTTAATCACCAGCTAAATTTTGTGGTGATAATTTAGGAAATTTAATTGTTTTCTTTTATACAAAGTTTCTAAGATGTAAAATAACTGCTTAAAGCTAAAATTTCATGTGACAGAACTCCATAACTGAAGTGAACTGTCAAAAAATTATATTAATTTCTGTTCATTTCACTGAATTTTCAGAGAATAATGAAATTTCTTTCCTCAGTTTGAAAATTTTTTCAGTTTTTTTTTTTTTCCTATGCTTTTCATGACCAGATGTCTACTTTGATGGTTGTGCTCAAGTTTTCTAAAAATGTTTCATTAATAACTATTTAAACTGTATACTTAACTGGTCAAAGCTACAAGACCATGTTGTTCACTAGCTGACTTTGGCAATAATCACTGTAAATTTAGTCTTATGAGGCAGGTTACAGGGAGTTGAATACTTAAAACTGTTTCTTGCAAAAATAGTTTCCCATATGTGTCAATGTGTTGATACTGTTAACGCAGAGCTCTGTTTTTGGCAGCTAAGCTTATGACTGGTTTACACAGCTGTCTAGTGAATTGTATTAATGAACCCGGAAAATGGGTTTAATTTTCCAGTTGAAAAATTTTTTTTTTTTTTAATGCAAGGCCACCGATTGCACTCCTGTGGCCAAGTCAATTTGAGTTTCCTTCTATTGGTTGGAAACTCTGGTGGCATAGTGGTTAAGAGCTACAGCTGCTAACCAAAATGTCAGTAGTTTGAATCCACCAGGCGCTTCTTGGAAACTCTATGGGGCAGTTCTACTCTGTCCTATATGAATTGGAATTAACTCGTTGGCAGTGGGTTTGGTTTTTGGTTTGGTCTATTGGTTAGAAAGGGGAAAAAAGTAATCTGCAAAATGTTTTATACATTTTAAAGCACTTTTAATTTACAGTAACTTACTTTATCTTATCACAAGAGTAAAATGTAGATGAAATATCATTTTATAGAAGAAATAATAGAATTTTGGCAAAACAGTGTTATCTACCTTAGTAACAAATTTCAAAATAGATTTTTTTGAACTTTTTTACTAAACAGATAAACAGGGAGAGAACTTATATATACTTATCAAGATCAGATGGATTATGGATTGGTTAAATCAGGGTTTGACTCCATACTCAGGCCCTAGATCCTGTGTTCTTAACTATATATCTTCAACTCTTAACTGCAAAAGTACACTTCCTGCTACATTTTACGTTGTATTATAATATTATAAGAGCTGCACATATATATATATACGTATATCAAAAAAGAAAAAACATTGCTCTCAAGTCAATTCCACTCACAGTGACCCTATAGGACAGAGTAGAACTGCCCCATAGAGTTTCCGAAGAGTGCCTGGTTGATTTTAACTGCCAACCTTTTGGTTAGTAGCTGTTGCATTTAACCACTATGCCACCAGGGTTTTTTATGTATATATACATATATATATAAAACAATATATATATCATAGTGTTTCTAAGGAGCGCTTGTTGAATTCAAGCTGCCAACTCTTAACCCTTACTCCACCAGTGTTTATATCTATATCTATCTATCTATCTGTCTGTCTGTCTGTCATCTATCAACTACACTTTATTTTTATTGCCTTGTGAATTATCTATCTATAAACTATATTTTTTTTTATGAAGTTTTATTGCCTTGTAAAATTGCAATGAATTTTGTTGCTGGACTTAACAAAGTTTGAAATATTTTTTCCCCAAATACTAAGGATTATGAGGGGCAAATCTTTCAGGCAAGCCAGGCAGCCATGGTTTTCTCTGTTCCTCCCCCTGCTGGCATCTTTAGACCTCAGAACAAACCATCGAGGCCTGATGTTTACTGGCAAGATAAAATGGTACATTCTGGGCTAATCACTTCCCCTCCTAAGGAAGTCAGTGGAGTATGATGCACTAGGGTATTTTAAAAAGATACAATTAGTCACTTAGGCTGGGGGTATAAAATAGCTGGGAGAGGAAGTTTTCTTTGTCTTCTCAGCTATGGTGCTGGTGGGGCACAAATAATATAAGCTTAGAGTCCACCTATGTGAACCTACCTGTCCAGGGTGAGACTGGCAGTAGGTAGGGTTTCATTTAAGCCCCTCGCCCATGGCACAAAATGGGATATGCAAAGAAGAGTCGTCAGCTTTTCCCAGACAGCTTTTAAGTGGAGGGCTGCTTGTGATGGAACACTTTCTCTTGTATACTGTCTGATTCCTGTATATAATAAAAGTTATTTTCTACATGCTCATGTGTGTTCAGGTTCTGATCAGAAAAAAAAGAAGGACATGACATTTATGGAGCAATCCATATTAGTTACTGGTGCCCTTTTTCTAATGGCCTCCTGGCTATCTAGAAATCAAGTACAACCTGTGAACACCATGCAGATTTGCAGTGTTGTCTTACAGTTGAGCAGGGTGTGTTATCCTACAATGACACAGGACATGATCTTCATGTTCAAACCAATTTTTTCCAAATGTAAAAATTATCAAATACTTATCTTAGATTTTACCCACTGAGCAGTTTTTGTACAACAGGTATATTGAGTTATGAGTCACATATCTATACTCCAGGACAGTATTAGTGTTCATTTAAGCTTCTATCAGTGAATGCTTACCTCAGGAATGGTGTCTGAGCTCTAAGTATTAATAGTCATTTGAAATTCAAAGAGTTTGGAGCTGAAAATGCCAATACACCTGAGAATTAGCAAGTACAGAAAAACCTAAGTTCCCATCTTTACTATTCTTTTCTCTATATAATGTGAAAATTTAAATTGTTTTAGACCATGACATATATGAGGGATAGAACTGCTCATACACTAATCACAGGATGTAATCAGTAACATGGAAGACATAGGTCTGTCTTAGTTCCTTAGTGCTGGTATAACAGAAATACCACAAGTGGGTGACTTTAATAAACAGAAGTTTATTTTCTCACAGTTTAGGAAGCTAGGAGTCCAAATTCATGGTGCAGGCTCTAGGGGAAGTCTCTCTCTGCCTGCTTTGGGGGAGAATGCTTGGATCAGCGTCTCTAGCGTTCTTCTGAGTATTCCTTAGAGATCTCCATGTGACGTCTATCTTCCCGTCATTGCTGCTTTCTTGCTTCTATGCTTAATCTGCTTTTTTATATCTAAAAAATGATTGGTTTAAAATACACTCTACACCAAAGTGGCCTCATTAACATAAAAAACACTCTTCTCAAATGGGATTATATCCATAGGTATATCAGTTAGAATTTACAACACATATTTTTGAGGAACATTATTCAATCTATAACAAGAGCTTAATAGAATATTTTCATTATTTGACCGTGTTTTAATTAAAAAACACTCCAGGATTTGAAGCAGACAAGTCCCTGGGTAGTGCAAATGGTTAACATGCTTGGATGCTAACTGAAATGTTGGCAGTTTCAGTTCAACAGAGGCATCTTGGAAGAAAGGCCTAAAGATCTACTTCAGAAAAAGCAGCCATTGAACACACCACGGGGCATAGTTATACTCTGACACACTTGGGATCTCCATAAGCTGGAATTGACTCGATGTCAGCTGGTTTTTTTACTGCTCTGTTTCTTAGAAACAAAGAGGTAATTTCAATGGTCCATCAGAATATCTAGAGCCATGCAGCATTCAGCAAAGTCTTTGCAAAACTAGGCAATGGTAAAACAAAATATGTTTATGGAATTTATTACCTCCAAAAACTTAACCTTAAATGGCCAATTTATTCTTTACAATTATGTTTACAAACTTTGCATATGATGTATATTTATACAACAAAATACACAAAATGTTTACAAAATAAAGTTGATTGACTTATGCTTACATTCATTTACAGGAACGCTGGAGATTTTCCCCAAGCACTGACAAAGCTTTACTCCCTTTCTTTGAAAGAGTCAGATTAAGGTATCCTTATACTTAACTTTGTACATGAAGTTTTCAGATTAGGTGTAGAGTTTATGCTTCTGTGTAGGGGCATATCTATTTTAAGAAAACATAAGTTAATTTACCTAAATATCAGAGAAATAAGCTATCCTAGGAAAGCTTTCACACTAAGTTGAATTGATCTAAACACCACCTCCCAAAATTTCAGATAATATATTAACTGTGTTAGATACAGTTTTATATTTCTGAATATCAATGAGCAGATTTTATAAATAACACTGTATAAAAAACTAACTCTATCCTACAATATATGAGTGATAGAGTTACTGAAAATTTGGCTATATTTCAATATCCTTTTCCACAACTAATTTTCTCTTCTTTGCGTTTGATATAAATGATGCATTAATAGTGGAATCTCCAGTAGATTAAACTCTCTTGTAAAAGACACTTCATTTGTCTTGATAAATCATGCTTTGTTTTCTCATCTATTTGGCCTTGCCCAGATCTCTCCTGACCTCCACCTTCAATGACAAGCTCTATTCCCCAGTGCACTTCATGCCATGTCTTCACTATTTACAGCCCTGACAGAGTATTCTCACACTGTATTGCTGATCCAAAATATTAAGTATAATGGTTGTAATAAATTACATCTTAGCTTAGGCAGATAGAACAAATTGCTTTTGTTCATTTTCCAGAATCATTTCAGAAATTGACATTTCTCTACCTCTGCTGCCAGTGATTAGTGCTTTAGTTGTTGTTACCCTAGTCAAATGATTTCTGCCCACACAAGGTCTGACCAGAAGTCTTCAAGAAATGCCCACTAAAGATCATTGCTGCTGTTTGGATGTTTGCTTTATTTCTTGCCAACTAATGAACTTTTTGCTATTAATTTTTCCTACTTCTCAATCATATTAATGATGGTTGTTGTTGTAGTTAGTTGCCATTGAGTTGGCTCTGACTCACTGAGACATCATGTACAACAGAATGAAATGTTGCCTTATCCTGTACCATCTTCATAATTGCTGGTATGTATGAGTCCATTTTTGCAGCCACGTTGTATTTTGAGTGCCTTCAAATCCATGGGGCTCATTTCCCAATAATGTTCTGTTGTGATCCATACAGCTTTCATTGACTCATTTTCAAAACTAGATCACCAGGCCTTTCTTCCTAGTCTATGTTAGGCAGCTTATCTTAGAAGAAAAAACTGTAAGGAGCAGAAAGCATGACTTTGGAGGTCATTTATAAAGTAAGTATGACAAAAGCTTCTCCATGCATATTATTTTAGTTCGCATGTATATATACATATTTACATAGTTTAAGAAGAAGATGGTACACACTTAACGTAAACTTCTCTTCAGCTAATGAATGATTGAAAGCTAATTTTTACAATGTTGTTACTGCACACAGAGAGAGAGAGAACATGATAAAACAAACCAGCAATGTCTTGCAAGTATAGTATACCAGAATTTGGCTTCAAGAAGACAAGGAATTGATAGTAAAAGTAGGAACTGATCATCTTGTATTAGAAAGTAGAAAGGAAAAATTAAAAAAACGTGATCACCTATTCTAAAAATTTTATTTCTTTTGGTTGAGAAAGATGAGTCTTAAAAAGCTTTAGGGATACCCCTAAATTAATGCAGCAAGTGGCAGACCCTAGAATAGAATAGTATTTAACAAAAACAATAACAAATGGTAGAGATTACTACTGTTTTTATTTTATTAAATTTTCATTAGTATTATTTCTCTCAGTACTCTACTGTAGAGAGCAGGCTCAAGAGACATGTTGGGACATGTAGGGACAAGTGTGGAGAGCAGGCTGAAAAGATAAAAAGACATTATAGACTGAGCTGAAGAAGTAGTTATATCAGGACAACCAAAGAGACTGACAGGCTTTATTAAGGAGAAACCACATGACGACATAGGGCTTTATCAACATTAACCAGATGAGCACAAAGAGCTCCAAAGGGTATAAAAGCAACAGAAGGAGAGGACGGTGCTATGCTTGGAGCCTTCCCGGAGCCACTCGGTCATACGTTGAAAACTAGGAAGCAGCGGGCAGTGGCAGCTTGTCCCGGGCTTACTCATAGACCCTTCTATTACCAGGCTCACGAGCCCACGAGGAGCTACGCGTGATTCAGAGACCATCGCTAACCACGGAGACGGAAGATCATCATCAACCGTTGAACTATTATCCTCGCTTGCCGTAAGCTTGTCCTGTCCCTTTAATTCTCCTCCTTTGGTGATCTGAGATCTCTGGCGTCCAGAAAAGCCAAGAACCTGCTAATGTGTGTTTGTGCTTAATGAATTGACGAAATTAGTGTAAGACCTAAAAACAAACCGTTTAATAAAGACATGGTGGAAAGACTCTTCCTCATGACACCTACTTTTTATAAAACATTGGTACTTAAAAATCCTTCTCAATTTGTCCAGTAATCCTTCAAATATTCAACTTGAGGAAGATTGTCAAGACAATTCCTTGCATGAATTTGAAAATCTTACATAGAGGACAAAAGTTCATTTCAATTTCTTAAAAAAAACTCTTTAGATTTTTTTTTTTTTCTCGAAGAGATTTCAATAATTTAGTCTGGACTCACTTTGACATTTGTTTGCTATACTTTTGCTCTTCAGTCTGAGTCAACTTTAAAGGAGACTGATAAAACTGAAGAGGACACTATATTTTCACTGAGGAGCTAAATGAAACTTTTTTTTCTTAGCTTAATATACCCTAATTATGTGCTTACTACTGTTACTTGTCCTGGGATAGAGAGAATATATTAAGTTCTGCGAGTCATTTAGTCCATGACTGAATACATTTATGAATATGGTACACTGAGCATATAGGCCCTGGTGGCAGGTAGCATTTCTTATAATCTAGTTAGTCACTGCCACTAATCAGCATGAAAATTTAAGGAAGATGCTTGATCTTTCTGAGAATCAGCTTCTTACTCATTTATGTATATAAAGCCTAGTTTTTTGTTTTTTTTTATAGACTACTTAAAATATGATAAGCACTCAAGAAATGATAGAGATTATTATTGCTTTTCTTAGGTGGGGTTTCCACGGAGCGGCTGGTATATTTGAACTGCTGAACATTTGATTAGCACCCAAGACCTTAAAAACTGTGCCACCAGGGCTTTTCTATTCACAGTTTCATTCTCATTATTTTCTTCACTGCTATAATTTTTACAAAAATATTGGTATTTAAAATATTTGAGAAGGATCATGGTAATCTTTAATAGTGCTGTAAAACCTATGAATTATATTCCACAGTAATTTAAAACACCCACACATGCACATTTTTCAAAATTTTGAGGTATGTTTTGTTCCATAAACACCATGTGCCATCATTAGAGGTTTCCATTGACATTTCACTAAAACACTCTTATCCTGGAACATGTTTTGATTAGAACATGGTAATGAATGAGAACACAAGAGCCTTAAATGAATATCATGAAAAGATAGGGGACAACTGGCAATGTAAGAAACTAAAAAGACTGCTAGTAGCTCAGACAGTAAAAAATATAACACATTGTAGAGAAAAGAAGATAGGGTTAGAAATCAAGCAGACATGGGTTAGACGAAATGCTAAAATGTGGTTTTGATATGGGTATACATATACATGGCACTTAGAAATGGTAATTTGGTCAGTGGATGCTGGAATAAATTCTGTTCGTGATCAACCATTTCTTCCCATTAAGCTCCTGGCTACCAAAAACAGTTGCAAACATCCACTGATAATTGGAACGTGGAATGTATGAAGCATCAATCTACGAAAACTGAAAGTCATTAAAATTGAAGTGCAACACATGAAGATCAATATCCTAGGCATTATTGTTGTTGTTGTTGTTAGATGCTGTGGAATCTGTCCTGACTCACAGCAACTCTAGGTACAACAGAACCAAACACTGCCCAGTCCTGCGCCGTACCCACAATCATTGTTATGCTTGAGCCCATTGCAGCAGCCACTCTGTCAATCCATCTCATTGTGGGTCTTCCTCTTTTTCGTTGACCCTAGACATTAGTAAGCTGAAACAGACTCATATAGGCCATTTCGAATCAGACAATCATATAGACTACTATGCAGGGAATGACAAGTTGAAGAGGAATGGCTTTGTACTCATCATCATAAAGAACATTTCGAGATCTATCCTGATATACAACACTGACAGTGATAGGATAATATCCATATGCCTGCAAGAAAGACCAGTTAATAAAACTATTTTTCAAATGTACCTGACAACCACTAATGACAAAATTGAAGAGTTTTTTTTTACCAACTTCTGCAGTCTGATATTGATCAAACTTGCAATCAACATGCATTGACAATTACTGGTGATTGAAATGTGAAAATTGGAAACAAAAAAGAAGGATCTGTAGTTAGAAAATATAGCCTTGGTGATAGAAATGACTCTGAAGATCACATGACAGAATTTTTTAAGACCAATGACTTATTCATTGCAAACAATTTTTTTCAAGAACATAAACAGTGACTATACACATGGACCTCACTGGATGGAAAATGCAGGAATCAAATCAACTACATCTGTGGGAAGAGATGATGGAAAAGCTCAATATCATCAGTCAAAGAAAGCCAGGGACCAACTGTCAAACAGACAATCAATTGCTCATATGAAAGTTCAAGTTGAAGCTGAAGAAAATGAAAACAAGTCCATGAGACCCAAAGTAGGAACTTGAGTATATCCCATCTTAATTTAGAGAACATCCATCTAACAATAGATGTGATGCATTGAACAATAATGACCAAAGACAAGATGAGTTGTGGGATAACATCAAGGACATCATAGATGAAGAAGCAAAAAGTGATTAAAAGAAAAAAGACCAAAATGGATGTCAGAAGAGACTCTGAAAGTTGCTCTTGAACATTAAGTGGCTTAAGCAAATGAAGAAACTATGGCATAAAAGAGACGAACAGAAGATTTCAAAGGGTGGCTTAAGAAGACAAAGTAAGGTATTATAGTGAAACGTGCAAAAACCTGGAGTTAGAAAACCAAAAGAGAAGAACGCGCTCGGCATTTCTCAAGCTGAAAGAACTGAAGAAGAAATTCAGGTCTCCAGTTACAATTTTGAAGGATTCTATGGGCAAAATATTGAACTACACAGGAAGCATCCAAAAAAGATGGGAAAGAATACACAGTCACTGTACCAAAAAGAGGTAGCATGTGATCAAGAACCAATGGTACTGAAGGAAGAAGGCCAAGCTGTACTAAAGGTATTGGCAAAAAACAAGGCTTCAGGAATTGACTGAATACCAACTGAGATGTTTCAACAAACAGATGCAACACTGGAGGTCCTCACTTGTCTATGCCAAAAGACTTGGAAGATGGCTACCAACGGATTTGGAAGAGATCCATATTTGTGCCCATTCTAAAGAAAGGCGATCCAACAGAATGCAGAAATTATCGAACAATATCATTAACATCACATGCAAGTAAAATTTTGCTGAAGATAATTCAAAAAAGTTTGCAGCAGCACATCACCAGAGAACTGCCAGAAATTCACCTAGGACTCAGAAGAGGACGTGGAACCAGAGATATCATTGCTGATGTCGGATTGATCTTGGCTGAAAGCAGACACTACCGTAAAGATATTTACCTGTGGTTTACTGACTATGCAAAGGCATTTGACTGTGTGGACCATAATAAATTATAGATAACATTGCAAAGAATGAGAATTCCAGAAGACTTAATTGTACTCATATGAAAACTGGACATAGACCAAGAGCCAGTTGTTTGAACAGAAGAAGGGCATACTGAGTGGTTTAAAATCAAGAAAGGTGTGTGTCAAAGCTGTATCCCTTCACCATACTTATTCAATCTGTATGCTGAGCAAATAATTAGAGAAGCTGGACTATATGAAAAAGAGCATGGCATCAGAAATTGGTGGAAGACTGATTAACAACCTGTGATATGTGGATGACACAACCTTGCTTGCTGAAAGTGAAGAGGACTTGAAGCACTTACTGATGAAGATTGATGACTACAGCCTTTAGTATGGATCACACCTAAACATAAAGAAAACAAAAATCTTCACAACTGGACCAATATGCAATATCATGATAAACAGAGAAAAGATTAAGGTTGTCAAGGATTTCCTTTTACCTTGATCCTCAATCGACACCCATGGAAGCAGCAGTCAAGAAATCAAATGATTTATTACAATGAAAATAATTACTACAAATGAATGATTACATTACATTATTACAAATCTGCTTCAAAAGACCTCTTTTAAAGTGTTGAAAAGCAAAGATGTCACTTTGAGGACTTAGGTATGCCCGACCTAAGCCATGGTATTTTCAGTCACCTTACATGCATACCAAAGCTGGAAAATGAATAAGAAAGAGGAAAGAAGAACTGCTGCCTTTGAAATATGGTGTTGGTGAAAAATGTTGAATATACCATGGACTGCCAGAAGAATGAACAAATCTGTCTTGGAAGAAGTCAGATAGAGTGTTCCTTCGAAGTGAGAACGGAGAGAAGTCATTTCATGTACTTTGGACGTGTTATAAGGAGGGCCCAATTCCTGGAGAAGAACATCATGCTTGGTATAGCAGAGCGTCAGCAATAAAGAGGAAGATTTGTGATGAGATGGATTGACATAGTGGCAGTAACAGTGGGCTCAAACATAGCAAGGATTATGAGAATGGAGCAGGATTGGGCAGCGATTCCTTTTGTGGCATGTAACCCTGGTGGCATAGTGGTTAAGTGCTGCAGCTGCTAACAAAAAGTCAGCAGTTCAAATCCTCCAGGCTCTCCTTGGAAACTCTATGGGGAAGTTCTACTCTGTCCTATAGGGTTGCTATGAGTCGGAATTGACTAGACAGCAGTGGGTTTTGGGCCTCTATGAATTGGAACTGACTCAGTGGAACCTAATAATAAGTTAACAACCTCCTGAAGACATTGGATGTATAGGTTAAGGACAGTAAAAGCAAGGCAGACCTCTGCAATTATCCAGTGTCTGTCCCCAAATAACAGTAGTGTGTTGGATGGAGTTAGGTTGCTCTTGACTCTTACATATTCCCTCGTCTTTCTTTTGAAGCTGTGTGTGGGGGCAGGGTGCGTTGCAAACTTGAATAACAGGATGACTTTTTGCTACAATTACAAAGCCAAAACTCAGGGTTATGAATCTTGTCACTGTATTTCTAAAAAATAATTGAAGATGTGGTACTTGCCAATAAAGAAGTCTTTTTTTTTTTTTTGGTCTCTTCCTCCCCTCCCCCTCCCAACCCACCTTGCCACAAAGGGTTTGCTTTAGGCTGCTAATATAAAGGTTGGTTTGAACCTGTCATGGAAGAAAGGGAGATCTGCTTCCATAAATATTATAGCCAAGAAAACCCTATGACACAGCTCTACTCTGTAACATATTTGGTTGCCATGAATTGTAATCAACTTGACAGCAACGGGTTAATTCCCAGAGGCTGCAGACCCAAGGTCTTCTTAAGTCTAATGCGGCAGCTATCTGTGTGCTTCAAATGCTGTTAAATTTTGTTAGATTTTTGTTTAGAAGCACTGCCGTGGTATGAGAGGAAACACTGGTGGTGTAGTGGTTAATTGCTACGGCTGCTAACCAAGGGGTCGGCAGTTTGAACATGCCAGGTGCTCCTTGGAGCCAGTTCTACTCTGTCCTATGTGGGTCACTATGAGTCAGAATTGACTCGACGACAGTGGGTTTGGTTTTTTTTTATTTGGTGGTATGAGAAAGTAATGGAGATTAAGCTCTGCATTTTATTTCTTTGGCTGAGTGGGTAAAGAAATAAGAATGAAACATAGCATACTGATCTTCCAATTCCTTTGAATTTCCTCTCCTTAAAATTTTTAGCTTTGTCCGTATTCTCAAATTTGTGGATCACCCTTGCTCTTTAGTCGTAAATCACTTTTCCCTTAATTCTGACACTTTTTTTGTTTTTTTAGATAAATAAGGAAAATTAGGGGACAAGAAGAAAGGTCTGAATTCTCCCTGAAAAAAATTCTAATTATCTGCTGCTTTGCCATGAGGGTTTAAACAAATATTTTAGCTTCGTCCATTAAAAATGGAGTAACTCACCATATACTCTATACTGTTGATTAATGACAAAATTAATAATGTCTGACACAAGGTAGGCCCCTAAGGTCTATGTGAATTTCCATTTTACTTTCTTTGTCTTAGTGTAATCATTTTTACAGGCTTCAAATAAAAGAAAAGATTCAGGAGGGTGTCCTGTAGGTACCAAGTATAGGCAGAAAGACATACTAAAATATCTTTATGAAATAGAGCATATTTGGGTATTGTCTTCCTTACACAATTCTTGGAGCCCTGGTGGCACAGCGGTTAAGAGTTCAGCTGCTCACCAAAAGGTCAGCAGTTTGAATCCACCGGACAATCCTTGGAAATTCTATGAAGCAGTTCTACTCTGTCCTATATGATACAATTCTCAAGCAACATAATTTTTAATGGTGTATGTTTTATATGACACTTGATTAAAGGTCATGAATTCACCAGAACAAAAGTAGGAAACAATGTCATTCCAGGCTTAAATGATGATAAGATCTTTCTATGTAGCCTCAGGTTTCCTGAAAAACCGTTTTCCCTACCAAGTAAACTTAACTTCCCAGGAAATCGTATGAAATTTCTATTGAAATGAAAAGCAATTTGTTACATGAAAAGTACTCAAATGCCAGAGGGTGTTTCTTATTATTCACTTTCTAGTGTAAAACTTGTCACCATAGAGTTGATTTCAACTCATAGCAACCCTACAGAACAGAGTAGTACCGCCCCATCTGGCTTCCAAGGACAGCAGCTGGTAGATTTGAACTGCCGACCTTTTGATGAGCATCTGAGCACTTAACCACTGCACAACTAGGGCTCCTTTTCTAATATAATCTTGATTTTAAGTTTTCTAAAAGGGTGGATACAAATACTACAGATATTTTCTCCATTTTGCATTTGCGTAAATAATACTTAAATTCAAGTACATGCAAACAAAAAAACCAAACCCACTGCCCTCGAGTCAATTCCGACTCATAGCGACCTTATAGGACAGAGTAGAACTACCCCATAGAGTTTCCAAGGAGTGCCTGGCAGATTCGACCTGCCGACCTCTTGGTTAGCAGCCATAGCACTTAACTACTACGCCACCAGGGTTTCCGTACATGCAACAGGAAACAGAAAAAAAAAAAATGGCTTAAAAGAAACTATATATAATTTATTTTGTCATTGAAATTCAGGAGAAGACAATTCAAGTCTGACCTAGCAGTTTTATAACTTCATAAGCAGCTGCGCTTCTAGATTTCCACTCTGCTATCCTTAGGAAGTGACACATTTACAAAGGATGCTAAAATTCCACCTATGACATCCATATGTCAGGCAGGAAGAATGACAAGGGAAATGTGAAAGAGAGAATGTCAGCTGACTCTGATGCTGTTTAAGAAGTTTTCCTGGTAGCTGTGCCCAAAAAATTCTGCATACAACTCATTGGCCAGCACATGGTCATTCTTTAATGCCAAGAGTTTAGGAAGCTTTGAGTTATTGGATTGGTTTCTGTTTTGTTTCTTGTTTGTTTTGTTTTATAGCTGAGCATTGTTCTGTGCCCAACAAAATAAATATTGTTTAGTAAAGGTAGGCAACTGGTAGTTTTTGCCACATAGGAACACTTGTGTTTATTTAATTTTTCTTTTCTGATTACAAATCTAAATATTTCTGAGATTATGCTAGTATGTAGTGTAATCACTTAAAAATAATAGCATCAGCAAAATCACTCCATGATTTGCTTTTTATCACTTACTATTTTTGTAAACCTTGTCATTTTAAGACAGGAATGTGTCTCTGATCTGCATAGTATTTTATTTTCATTGGGTATATGTACAATTGTTTATTTTTTTCAATATTCTATTCTTGTATGATTGTATGCTTCTCAGGTTTTTATTGTTATGATTAAGCACTGTAGTTAATACATTTATAAACTCATGAAGATAATTTTCCTAGGATAAATTCTTAGAATCTGAATTGTTATATCAAAGTGTGTGTGTGTGTGTGTGTATTAATTATAGGTCACATAATCTAATTAGGCTGTACCAATTAATCCTTAAATCTATCCTGAAGGATGGGAGTTAACAGAGAGAGGTTGAAATCATAGATGTAAAGGAGGTAAGTGATGGAGCTAAGTCCGAGTGGGGTAGGGGGTTTAAAGAGCAAGACCAAGGTGACTGTCTTAGCCTGGGTTCCCTACAGAAGCAAAACCAATATATATATATATATATAGAAACCCTGGGGGCATAGTGGTTAAGTGCTATGCCTGCTAACCAAAGGGTCAGCAGTTGGAATCTGCCAGGTGCTCCTTGGAAACTCTATGGGGCAGTTCTACCCTGTCCTATAGGGTCACTATGAGTCAGAATCGACTCAATGGCACTGGGTTTTATACACACACACACACACACACACACAGACAGAGAGATTTATCTCAAGGAAATGGCTCACATGGTTGTAGAGGATGCAAAGTCCCAAGTTCATGGGCCAGGTGTCAGACTGGAGACTTTTTCCTGACTCGCATAGCTGCAGGGCTGATGAGCCAAAAATCAGTAGGTCAGATGGTAGATCCCTGGCTCACAAGCTGTGGAGGCTGATGAATCCCGAGTTCAGTGGTAAGCTAGCTCGAGTCCCAAGAACGGGACATCAGATGATGATGAGCCGGATGCAGGATCCATAGCAAAAGCTTTGCAGGAACATCCATTTGTATGCTGGAGGCAGGCCACACCCCCAAAGAAACTCCCTTTGAACTCTTTAGCTGCTCATAGCAGATCTCATCATGGAGTTGAATACATCATTACATAATGGTCAAATCACATCATGACATAACTGCCAACCTGCATCATAACTGCCAAATCACTGAGAATCATAGCCCAACCAAGTTGACACACAACGTTAACCTTCACAGTCTACCTCTTGTCAACTTGGCACCTGTGTACATCTCCTTAAACCATATAATCTCTAAATGAAGACAATTATAAAGTCATACTGGCATGAAACATGATACAATTAACAAGAAGTGTGCACCAAAAAAAATGCATTAGGCCCATTAACATCTTGTGTCTTTTTTTTTTTAATATTGAACTTTAGATGAAGTCTTCCAGAACAAATTAGTTTCTCATCAAAGAGTTAGTATACACATTGTTATATGACATTGGTTAACAACCCCACAAAATGTCAACTCTCTCCCGTCTCAACCCCGGGTTCCCTATTACCAGCTTTCCTGTTTCCTCCTACTTTCCAGTCCTTGCACCAGGGCTGGTGAGCCCCTTTAGTCTTGTCTTGTTCCATGGGGCTGTTCAATCTTTGGCTAAATGGTGAACCTTAGGAGTGACATCATTACTGAGCTGAAATAGTGTCCAGGGTCCATACTCTCAGGGTTTCTCCAGTCTCTGTCAGGCCAGCAAGTCTGGTCTTTCTTTTTGAGTTAGAATTTTGTTCTACATTTTTCTCCAGCTCTATTTGGGACCTTCTATTGTGATCCCCATCAAAGCAGTCAATGGTAGCTGGGCACAATCTCGTTGTATTGGACTCAGTCTGGTGGAGGCCATGGTAGATGTGGTCCACTAGTTCTTTGGACTAATCTTTCCCTGTGTCTTTAGTTTTCTTCACTCATCCTTGCTCCTGAAGGGGTGAGACCAGTGGAGTGTCCTAGATGGCCACTCACAGGCTTTTAAGATCCCAGGCGCTACCCACCAAAGTAGAATGTAGAACATTTTCTTTATAAACTATGTTATGCCAATTGAGCTAGGTGTTTCCTGAGACCATGGTCCCCACAGCCCTCAGCCTAGAAATTCAGTCCCTCAGGGAGTTTGCCTGTGTCTCTAGAGCTACCATGGGCCTGCCTTGCATGGGATGTGCTGGCTTCCCCAGTATTGTGTACTGTCTTACCCTTCACCAAAGTTACTGCTTATCTACTGTCTATTAAGTAATATCTTTTATCTTATAAGTGAAGGAAACAAAAATATTTGATGGACACATATAAGGAAGAAATACTCATAACAATTATAGTCCTTGTTTCTGCAATTTGTCACATGGTCATAGCTGGTATTTAGAACTACCTTTTCCCACCACCCATTCTGTATTGCTTTTGCCCTCAGCAAGAGCCTCAGCTGGTTGTGGTCCTTTGCCTGCTGTGGTGATCAAAACTTTCATTCCTGAAGAATCTGAGCCATTAGTTGTCATGTCAGAATTGGGGTGCTGTAGTTTTCCAATGACTTTAATCACAGTGCATGGTAGTACTAAGAAAAAACCTAAGGGATCTTCTGTATTCCCGACATACTCTTCTTCACCTCCATCATGTAATATCAATCTGATTTTCCCTTGGTAATCAAGATCAACTGCACCAGCTAACCTTCCTTGCCTGAGGAGCCTAAAATGGCCAGGTGATGTTAACTTCCAGTTCAATGGAATCAGTTATGTGTATCCAGGTGGGAGCATTATTCCCTTTGGAACTAAAACCTCTCGACCTGCAAAGCATAGGGTTGCAGGGAAAAAGAAGCAAAAATTTTGTGAGTGGTTTGCTAGAGGTAATAGTGAGTGGTGCCACTCCTATTTCAAATCCTTGATCCTGGACCCATGAATCCTGGCTATGGGAGAAACAGCACCATATATTTGTCACTGGTTTACAGCATATAAAACCTTCTGGAGAACATTGCCACAACCCTGCACAGTATTGCCATCTAGCTGGCACCGTAATTTAGAAGGCCATTCCATCGTTCTATCAAGCCAGCTGCTTCAGGAAGATGGGGAACATGGTAAGATCAGTGAATTCCATGAGCATGTGTCCATTACTGAACTTTATTTTCTGTGAAGCGAGCCCCCTTGAGCTGAGGTAAATGCTGTATGTGATACCATGATAGTGGATAAGGCATTCTGTGAGTCCACGGATAGAAATTTTGGCAGAAGCATTGCATGCAGGGAAGGCAAATTCATAGAGTCATTGTCTACTCTAGTAAGAACAAAATTCTGACTTCTCATGATGGGAGTGGTCCAATGTAATCAATCAGGTTGCTGGCTGATCACCTCGAATAATGGTGCCATATCAAGGACCCAGTGTTGGTCTCTGCCTCTGAAAGATTGGGCACTCAGCAGTGGCTGTAACCAAGATGGCCTTGGTGAACATAAGTCCACATTGCTGAGCCCATTCATAACTTCCATGCTTTCCACCATGGCCACTTTGTTCATGAGCCCATTGGGCAATGACAGAAGTGGTTGAGAATGACAATAGCTGGTTTCCACAGAACACATCATCCTATCCATTTGATTGTAAAATCCCTTTCTGCCAAGGTATGATCATTAACGTTATGTGTCAACTTGGCTGGGCCGTGATTCTCGGTAGCTTGGCAGTTATGTTGTAGTTTGGTAGTCAAATAATGGTGTGATCACTTCCATGATGAGATTTGATATAATGTGATCACCTTCATGATGGAATCTGCTATAAGTAGCCAATCAGTTGAAAGGGAGTTTCCTTGGGAGTGTGGCCTGCATCCAATATAGGTGGACTCTGTGACAAGGCTTACGAGCTTTTGCTCACTCTGGATCCTGCAACTGGCTCCTACTCTTCTGACCACCAGTTCTTGGGACTTCAGCTACCAGCTTACATGCCATCTTGCCTGCCAATCTTGGGATTCATTGGTCTTTGTAGTCTATGAGCAAAAGCCCTGCAGTCTGACCTGCCAATCTTGGATTTGACCACCACGGTGGCTGCATAAATCAGAAGTCTCCAGCCTGACCCAAGGACTTGGGATATTCCAGCCTCTACAACTGCATAAGCCATTTCCTTATATAAATCTCTATATACTTTACTGATTTTGCTTCTGGAGAGAACCCAGCTTAAGACATGGGTCACCCTTCGGTGAGCATTCACGTGACAAACAAATATCTTCAATTTTTTGTCCCATTCAAAGAGGTCTATCCACATACCTCTTCCCCATACCTCTTGTATCCAATTTTCCAATCAAGGTCCTTACAAGCCCCTGCCATCCAGCCAAACCATTAGCTACAGCCTATGAAACAGCATACAATCACACATCTGGTCATTTCTCCTTCCAAGTGCAGTGAACAACCAAGTGCACGGCTTGAAGTTCTCCCATTGAGAGAATTTCCCTTCACCACTGGTTCCAGAAACACTGTAGTGCTGCTGCTCCACTTTTGAGTGTTGCTTGCGTATTGAGCAGATTGCTACCAGGCACAAGTTTTCTCCTCCAGAGTCAGCTGATCATAAAGAACTTTCCATGTGACCATAGGTATAGATTGAGAAAGGGCAGGTGATGCGACAGAAATGCAGACCATGGGCATTTGGACCACTTACTCATGCAACTTACTTGTGCCTTCAGGTCCTGCTCAGGCCTAATCTTGTATATACCATTTCCATTTAATGATGGAGTGCTCCTGTGCACATCTGACTTTATGACTTTGTGGGTCAGTCAACACTGAGTTCATCATGGGGAGCTCAGGCTGCATCATGGTGGCACGTAGTTAAGCATTCAATCTCTGTTAAGACCCTATAAAAAGCCAAAAAACTGTTTCTCAAAAGGAGAGTAGTTATCTGCAGAGGATTGCAAGTCTTCACTCTAAAATCCTAAGGGTCTGCACTATTAATCACCAGTAGGGGCTTACCAAAGACTCCAAACAGCATCTCTATCTGCCACTGGCACCAAGCACCATTGGATCAGCTGGATAACATGGCCCACGTAGCAGAGGGGCTTGCACAGCAGACTGAACCTGTTACAGAGACTTCCTTTATTCTGGACCCCACTCAAAAGTAGCAGCTTTTCAAGTCACTTGATAAATAGGCCAGAGGAGCACACCCAAATGAGGAATATGTTGCCTCCAAAATCCAAAAAGGTGCAACAGGTGATGTGTCTCCTTTTTAGTTATGGGAGTGGATAGATGCAAAACCTTATCCTCCACTTTAGAAGGAATCTTGACACGCACCATACCACTGGGCCCCTAGAATTTTCACAGAAGTGGAATATTTGTCAGGTTAATTTCCTACTCTCTGGCATACAAATGGAGCCCTGGTGATGAAGTGGTTAAGAGCTCAGGCTGCTTACAAAAATGTCAGCAGTTCGAATCTACTGGCTACTCCTTGGAAACCCTGTGGGGCAGTTCTACTCTGTCCTATAGGGTTGCTATGAGTCAGAATCAACTTGACAGTACACAACAACAAAAAGAGCACACAAATGTATCACCTATAAGTCTAGAGTCATTGACACTTCTTCCTTATTAGGTCCAATCAGCATAATTTCATCAATATGATGGACCAGTGTGACGTCTTGTGAAAAGGAAAGGAGATCAAGTTCCCTGAGGAATAAATTTTGACATAAAGCTAGAGTTGATATTCCTCAGAGGTAGGACCGTAAAGATGTATAGTTTGCCTTGCCAGCTGAAGGAAAATTGCCCCTGGTGGTCTTTAGAAACTGGTATGGAGAAAAAGGAATTAGCCAGGTCAATAGCTGCATACCAGGTACCAGGAGATTTATTAATTTGCTCAAACAATGAAACTACATCTGGAATAGCAACAGCAATTAGAGTCACCACCTGGTTAAATTTTTGATAATCCCCTGTCATTCTCCAAGATCCATCTTTTTTTTTTTTCGGACATGCTAAATAAGCGAGTCGAATAGGAATTTGCTGGGAATTACCACCCTTGCATCCTTCAAGACCAAATGGTGGCAGTTAATCTCTGTAATCCACCCAAGAATGCAGTGTTGCTTTTGGTTTATTTTCTTAGATAAGGGCAATTCTAATGGCTTCCATTTTTTTTTTTACCATAATAGCCCTTACTACATGTGTCAGGAATCCAATGAGGGCGTTCTGCCAGTTGCTAAGTACGTCTATTCTAATTATACCTCCTGGAACTGGAGAAATCACTATAGGATGGTTTTGGGGACTCACTGGACCCACTATGAGAGAGATATGAGCTAAGACTCCATTAGTAATCTGACCTGCATATGCCTCCACTCTGACTTGTGGGCCACAGTGATGTTTTGTGCCTCCTGGAATTAGTGTCGGTTCAGAGCCAGTGTCCAGTAACCCCTGAAAATCTGATTATTTCCTTTCCCCCAATGAATAGTCACTCTAGTAAAAGGCTGTAGTTATGTTTGGGGAAGGGTAGGAGAAAGATTAACAGGATAAATTTTTGGCAGTGTAGTAGAGCCCTTCCTCAAGGAAACTCAGCCTCCTCTTCATTCAAGGGGTTTTGGGTCTGTAAACTGGCTCAAACCAAGGAATTGATTGAGGGGTCATGATTCTCTATTCTGGTGATTCAAGTTAGACTGCCTTTCACATGACCTAGAATTCTTCCACTTGCACAGATCACATAAATACTTAATAGATTTCCTATTTCTCTCCTTGGGACACCATGACTAAGTACCCAAAGTACAGATGAGGGAGATTATTCTGATTACTGCTTTGACTCTGTTGCCCATTAAGGTAACCATGCTCACCTTATCTTTGTGGATTGAATGTGACCACTTGTCTCCTATTGTCAGTGGATAAAATCATCCCAATTTTAGTTAGGTGTCTTAATTCAATTAGGGTAGTTCCTACTGTCAAATGTGACTTACATAAAATAGCAATTACAGCTGCCTTCAAGGATGCTGGAGTTCCCTTCACAAATTTGTTGCTCACAGTTGTGGTAAAAGTTGTGTCCTTTGGGCACTCCATACATGGGTCTGTGGTTCTAACCTGACAAATCACTTCAACATATCAATTTCCCTAAGCCTTTGGATACTTCTTCTACAGTATACCAAGGCAGGTCTGGTAGTTCAACTTGTAGGCTACCACAAAATCCATGCTTCAGTGACCCAACCAAATAAACTATTATAACCTTTCCTATCCTTTTAAATTGTAACACTGAATGAAGAATCTGTGCTTAGTGGACCCATGTCAGTAAATTCAGACTGATCCAACTCCATATTTCTTGCACCGTTATCCCATAACCTTAATAGTTATTCTGACACATATTCCCCAGGTTTCTGTTTGTACATATTAGAAAACTCAAGCAGTTCTTTTGGAGTGTAGTGTAACTCCTCCTGGGTCACACTTTGTACTTTTGGGACACTCTAGAATTTAAGTATAGTTATAGGCCTACAAGCAAAAATGGGTGGTGGCATTGTATTCTGAGAACATTCAGCAATGTCTTGTAAGGCATCTGGCTCAATTGATTTCCCAGGCAGTGACTTAGACTCTTACCCCAGTGATGACTCAAACAAATGCTCTTCAGACATGTATGTGTAAATCTTATCACATTGGGCTGGAGGGGCTAATGCTTTTACTTGGGAGGGTGGTTTAGTGGACAAAGATGGAGTAATCTCTTTAGATGGGAGTGAGAGGTCTGGTTCTGTTGGCAGGAGTGATTAAACAGAATTTAGAGGCTCATTGTCCCCAGTTTCCTAATTATTTGCCTGTCATGGATTAAATTGTGACCCCCAAAAATATGTGTCAACTTGGTTAGGCCATGATTCTCAGTATTGTGTGGTTGTCTTCCATTTTGTAATTGTAATTTTATGTTAAAGACGATTAGGGTGGGATTATAACACCCTTACCCAGGTCACACCCCTGATCCAATGTAAAGGGAGTTTCCCTGGGGTGTGTCCTGCACCACCTTCTATCCCTTAAGAGATAAAAAGGAAAGGGAAGCAAACAGAAAGTTGGTGACCTCATACCATCAAGAAAGCAGTGCCGGGAGCAGATCCCATCCTTTGGACACGGGATCCCTGTGCAAAGAAGCTCCTAGTCCAGGGGAAAATTGGTGAGAAGGCCAACAGAGACAGAAAGCCCTTCCCCAGGAGCTGATGCTCCAAATTTGGACTTTTAGCTTACTTTACTGTGAAGAAAAATATTTCTCTCTGTTAAAGCCAACAACTTGTGGTATTTCTGTTATAGCAGCACTAGATAACTAAGACATTGCCCTTATGTCCCCATCCCAAGTTTCAGGATCCTGTTTCTTCCCAATTGTCATAGAATGAATTGTGTCCTCAAAAATATTTGTCAACTTGGGTAGGTCATGATTCTCTTGTATATTGTAAGATGGTCTACCATTTCATCTTCTGTTGTGATTTCCCTATGTGTTGTAAATCCTATCACTATAATGTAATACGATGGCTTAGTCGTAGTTATATTGATGAGGCCTACAAGATTAGATAGTGTCTTAAGCCAATCTCTTTGAGATATAAAAAAGAAACCAAGCAGAGAGACTTGGGAGCCTCATACCACCAAGAAATCTGAATGTAAATGGACTAAATGCACCAATAAAGAGACAGAGAGTGGCAGAATAGATTAAAAAACATGATCTGTCTATATGCTGCCTACAAGAAACACACCTTAGACTTAGAGACACAATCAAAAACTTAAAGGATGGAAAAAATATATTGAGCAAACAACAATCAGAAAAAAGCAGCAGTGTCAATGTTAATTTCTGACAAAATAGACTTTAAAGTTAAATGCACCACAAAGGATAAAGAAGGACACTACATAATGATTAAAGGGACAATTTACCAGGAAGGTATAACCATATTAAATATTTATGCACCCAATGACAGGGCTGCAAGATACATAAAAAAAACTTTAACAGAATTGAAAAGTGAGATAGACACCTCCACAATAATATTAGGAGACTTCAACACACCACTTTCGGTGAAGGATAGGACATCCAGTAAAAAGCTCAATAGAGACATGGAAGCTCTAATTGCTACAATCAACCAACCTGACCTCATAGACTTTTACAGAACACTCCCTCCAACAGCAACCAAGTATACTTTCTTTTCTACTGCACATGGAAATTCTCTAGAATAGATCACGTATTAGGTCATAAAACAAGCTTTTGCAGAATCCAAAACATTGAAATATTACAAAGCATCTTCTCAGACCATAAGGCCATAAAAGTAGAAATCAATAACAGAAAAACGAGGGAAAAGAAATCAAATACTTGGAAACTCAACAATACCCTGCTCAAAAAAGACTGGGTTCTAGAAGACATTAAGAAGGGAATAAAGAAATTCATAGAATGCAACGAGACTGAAAACACTTCCTATCATAACCTTTGGGACACAGCGAAAGCAGTGCTCAGAGGTCAATTTGTATCAATAAATGCACATATACATAACGAAGGAAGAGCCAAAATCAAAGAACTGTCCCTACAACTTGAACAAATAGAGAGCAACAAAAGAAACTGTCAGGCACCAGAAGGAAAAAAAAAAAAAAAAAAAGAGCAGAATTAAATGAAATAGAGAACAGAAAAACAATTGAAAGAGTTAACAAAGCCAAAAGCTGATTCTTTGAAAAAAATAACAAAATTGATAAACCACTGGCCAGACTGGCTAAAGAAATACAGGAATTGAAACAAATAACCCAAATAAGAAATGAGAGGGGCCATATCACAACAGAAACAACTGAAATTAAAAGAATCATATCAGATTACTACGAAAAATTGTACTCCAACAAATCTGAAAACCTACAAGAAATGGATGAATTCCTAGAAACACACTACATAAACTAACACAAACAGACGTAGAACAACTAAATAGACCCATAACAAAAAAAAAGATTGAAAAGGTAATCAAAAAACTCCCAACAAAAAAAAGCCCCGGCCCGGACGACTTCACTGCAGAGTTCTACCAAACTTTCAGAGAAGAGTTAACACCACTACTACTAAAGTATTTCAGAGTACAGAAAAGGATGGAATACTCCCTAACTCATTCTCTGAAGCCAACATATCCTTGATACCAAAACCAGGTAAAGACACCACAAGAAAAGGAAATTACAGACCTATATCCCTCACGAACATAGATACAAAAATCCTCAACAAAATTCTAGCCAATAGAGTTCAACAACATATCAAAAAAATAATCCACCATCAACAAGTGGGATTCCTACTAGGTAAGCAAGGTTGGTTCAATATTAGAAAAACAATTGATATAATCCACCACACAAATAAAACAAAGCACAAGAATCACATGATCTTATCAATTGATGCAGAAAAGGCATTTGACAAAGTCCAACACCCATTCATGATAAAAACTCTCAGCAAAATAGGAATAGAAGGAAAATTCCTCAACATAATAAAAGGCATTTATACAAATCCAACAGCCAACATCATCCTAAATGGAGAGAGCATGAAAGCATTTCCCTTTAGAACGGGAACCAGATAAGGATGTCATTTATCACTGCTCTTATTCAACATTGTGCTGGAAGTCCTAGCCAGAGTAATTAGGCTAGACAAAGAAATAAAGGGCATCTGGATTGGCAAGGAAGAAGTAAAAGCATCTCTATTTGCAGACAACATGATCTTATACACAGAAAACCCTAAAGAATCCTCAAGAAAACTACTGAAACTAATAGAGGACTTCAGCAATCAGGTTACAAGACAAACATACAAAAATCGGTTGGATTCCTCTACATCAACAAAAAGAATATCAAAAAGGAAATCACCAAATCAATACCATTCACAGTAGCCTCCAAGAAGATAAAATACTTAGGAATAAATCTTACCAAAGATATAAAAACCTATACAAAGAAAACTACAAGGTACTACTGCAAGAAACCAAAAGGGACCTAAGTAAGTGGAAAAACATACCTTGCCCATGGATAGGAAGACTTAACGCAGTAAAAATGTCTGTTCTACCAAAAGCCATTTATATATACAATGCACTTCCAATCTAAATTCCAACGACAGTTTTTAATGAGATGGAGAAACAAATCACCAACTTCACATGGAAGGAAAAGAAGCCCTGAATAAGTAAGGCATTACCAAAAAAGAAGAACAAAGTGGGAGGCCTCACTCTTCCTGTTTTTAGAACCTATTATACCACCACAGTAGTCAAAACAGCCTGGTATTGGTACAACAACAGATACATAGACCAATAGAACAAAATTGAGAATCCAGGTATAAATCCATCCACATATGAGCAGTTGATATTTGACAAAGGCCCAGTGTCAGTTAATTGGGGAAAAGATCGTCTTTTTAACAAATGGTGCTGGCATAACTGGATATCCATCTGCAAAAAAATGAAACAGGACCCATACCTCACACCATGCACAAAAACTAACTCCAAATGGATCAAAGACCTAAACATAAAGCCTAAAACGATAAAGATCATGGAAGAAAAATAGTGACAACATTAGGATCCCTAACACATGGCATAAACAGAATACAAAACATTACTAAAATGCTGAAGAGAAACCAGATAACTGGGAGCTCCTAAAAATCAAACACCTATGCTCCTCTAAAAACTTCGCCCAAAGAGTAAAAAGACCACCTAAAGCCTGGGAAAAAGTTTTCAGCTACGGCATCTCTGATCAGCTCCTGATCTCTGAAATCTACATAATTCTGCTAAAACTCAACCACAAAAAGACAAACAACCCCATTAAAAAACGGGCAAAGGATATGAACAGGCACTTCACTAAAGAAGACACTCAGGCAGCTAACAGATACATGAGGAAATGCTCTTGATCATTAGCCATTAGAGAAAGGCAAATCAAAACTACAACGAGATTCCATCCCACTCCAACAAGGCTGGCATTAATCCAAAAAACACAAAATAATAAATGTTGGAGAGGCTGTGGAGAGATTGGAACACCTATACACTGCTGGTAGGAATATCAAATGGTACAACCACTTTTGAAATCAATTTGGCATTTTCTTAAAAAGCTAGAAGAGAGCTACCATAAGGCCCAGTAATCCCACTCCTTGGAATATATCCTAGAGAAATAAGAGCCTTTACAAGAACAGATATATGCACACCCATGTTTATTGCAGCACTGTTTACAGTAGCAAAAAATGGAAGCAACCAAGGTGCCCATCAACAGATGAATGGATAAACAAATAATGGTATATTCACACAATGGAATACTATGTATCAATAAAGAACAGTGAGAAATCTGTGAAACACTTCATAATATGGAGGAACTTGGAAGGCATTACACTGAGTGAAATTAGTTGCAAAAGGACAAATATTGCACCACTATTATAAGATCTTAAGAAATAGTTTAAACTGAGAAGAACACATTCTTTTGTGGTTATGAGAGGGGGGAGGGAGGAAGGGTGGGAAGGATATTTACTAATTAGATAGTAGATAAAAACTACTTTAGGTGAAGGGAAGGACAACACTCAATACAGGGGAGGTCAGCACAACTGTACTATACCAAAAGCAGTTTCCTGAATAAACTGAATGCTTCAAAGGTCAGCGAAGCAGGGGCAGAGGTTTGGGGACCATGGTTTCAGGAGACATCTAAGTCAAATGGCATAATAAAATCTATTAAGAAAACATTCTACATCCCACTTTGAAGAGTGGCATCTGTGGTCTTAAATGCTAGCAAGCGGCCATCTAAGATGCATCAATGAGTCTCAACCCACCAGGATCAAAGGAGAATGAAGAACATCAAGGACACAAGGTATTAACGAGCCCAAGAGATAGAAAGGGCTACATAAACCAGAGACTACATTGTCCTGAGACCAGAAGTGCTAGATGGTGCCCAGCCACAACTGATTACTGCCTGACAGGGAACGCAACAGAGAACCCCTGAGGGAGCAGGAGAACAGTGGAATGTAGACCCCAAATTCTCATAAAAAGACCAGACTTAATGGTCTGACTGAGACTAGAAGGACCCCGGTGGTCATGGCCCCCAGACCTTCTGTTGACCCAGGACAGAAACCATTCCTGAAGCTAACTTATCAGACATGGATTGGACTGGACAATGTGTTGGAGAGGGATGCTGGCGAGGAGTGAGCTACTTGGATCAGGTGGACACTTGAGACTATGTTGGCATCCCCTGCCTGGAGGGGAGTTGGGAGGGTAGAAGGGCTAAGAAGCTGACAAAATGGACACAAAAAGACAGAGTGGAAGGAGGGACTGGGCTGTCTCATTGGGTGGAGAGTAATTGGGAGTATGTACCCAGAACCCAGTGCCGTTGAGTTGGAATATAGCAAGGTGTATATAAGTTTTTATGTGAGAGACTGACTTGATTTGTAAACTTTCACTTAAAGCACAATAAAAATTATTAAAAGAAAACAAAAAAAAAGTGGTGCAGGCTACTCCCCAGCGAAACTCCCTTTATCTTGATCAGGGAGGTGACCTGAGTAAGGATGGTGTTGGAATCCCAGCCTAATCCTCTCAACATAAAATTACAATCATGAAATGGAGGACAACCACACAATACTGGGAATCATGGCCTAACTAAATTGATATGCACATTTTTGGGGGGACATAATTCAATCCATGACCAAGACCAAAGTTTAGTAGTAGTTACCAAGGGTTTGATGGAGAGGAAGTGGGGGGTTAACGGCGATGGAAAAATCACATTGTTTGAGGGGTAGAGTTGCACAGCAGATTATTTCAACTGCTGTCAATAAGTTGTACACCTGTAAAAAGCTGAATTGGCAAAAGTTCTAGATATACTTACGATGACAAAAAAAAAAAAATGAGCAGCTGCTGAGGCTGCTTGTATGCAACCAAAAACCTCATGGAATTTGTTTCCTTAGTTTGGAGGTTTAGGGTCAAGGTTTCATGGGACATCCCAGTTAATTGGCCTAATAATGTGTTTAGTGATTTTGTTCTACTTCCTAGTTCATTGCATAGTGCTTGGGGTCTTAAAAGCTTGCAAGTGGCCATCCAAGGCACAGCTGGCCTCGGTTTGTCTCGAACAACAGAGGAAGAAGGAGAGTCAGAAATAGGAGGAAGATATGCAATGTGTGGCTAATTGCCTCCATGAACAACTGCCACCTTTGCCATGAGACCAGAAGAACTGGATGGTGCTCAGCTACCATTACGGAACATTTTGATCAAAGATTCTACAGAAGACTCCTGATTAAAAGGCGGAAACTGTAGAACAGAATTACAAATTCTAATGAACTCCAAACTTTCTGGAGCCATGGAGGTTGGAGGAACCCATGAAACTATTACCCTGAGATCATCTGTAAAATATTCCCTGATGTTATCTTAAAACCAAACAGTAGTTTAGCTTAACTAGTAAAAAATGTCTGCCTTAAGCATTGTGCTCTTTCAAGGCATATCTGTATAAGATCAAAATGACAACAGCAACTCAAAGATTAGATAAGAAACTCAGGGGACAGTGAGTTTATGTTATGGGAAGGAACAACTCAGAAAAGGAGGATGAGAATGGTTGTACAACTCAAAGAATGTGATCAATGTCATTGAATTGTACATGTAGAAACTTGAGACGGTGTATGTTTTGCTATGTATATCAACAACAACAAAACAAATAAAAATTTTTGAAAAAAAATCTATATGGCTTCAATACAAACAGCCATAGTGAAGAGAAATGTATTTAATAATGTTATTGCCTTTTTCCGGGCATTGTATTTGTTAGCTGCCATCAGGTTGGTTCCAACTCACGGTGACCCCACACATAACAGAACAAAACACTGCGTGGTTCTGCACCATCCTCACAATCATTGCTATACCTGAGTCCATTGTTGCAGCCGCTCTGTCAATTCATCTTATTTAGGGTTTTTCCCTTTTTCATTGACCCTCTGCTTACGAAGCATGATATTCTCCTCCAGACACTAGTCTCTCCTGATAATATGTCCACAGTACATGAGACAAAGTCATGCCATCTTCATTTTTTTAAATAACTTTTATTAAGCTTCAAGTGAACGTTTACAAATCCAATCAGTCTGTCACATATAAGTTTACATACATCTCATTCCCTACTCCCACTTGCTCTCCCCCTCTTGAGTCAGCCCTTTCAGTCTCTCCTTTCTTGATTGAGTGTTGTCTTTCCCTTCACATAAAGCAGTTCTTATCTACTGATTAATCAATAAAAAAACCCTCTCCCACCCTCCCTCCCTCCCCCCCTTGTAACCACAAAAGTATGTGTTCTTCTCAGGTTTACTATTTCTCAAGATCTTATAATAGTGGTCTTATACAGTATTTGTCCTTTTGCCTCTGACTAATTTCGCTCAGCATAATGCCTTCCAGGTTCCTCCATGTTATGAAATGTTTCAGAGATTCGTCACTGTTCTTTATCGACGCGTAGTATTCCATTGTGTGAATATACCACAATTTATTTACCCATTCATCCGTTGATGGACACCTTGGTTGCTTCCAACTTTTTGCTATTGTAAACAGAGCTGTAATAAACATAAAAAAAAAAAAACATGGGTGTGCGTATATCTGTTTGTATGAAGGCTCTTGTATCTCTAGGGTATATTCCCAGGAGTGGGATTTCTGGGTTGTATGGTAGTTCTATTTCTAACTGTTTAAGATAACGCCAGATAGATTTCCAAAGTGGTTGTACCATTTTACATTCCCACCAGCAGTGTATGAGAGTTCCAATCTCTCCGCAGCCTCTCCAACATTTATTATTTTGTGTTTTTTGGATTAATGCCAGCCTTGCTGGTGTGAGATGGAATCTCATCGTAGTTTTAATTTGCATTTCTCTAATGGCTAATGATCGAGAGCATTTTCTCATGTATCTGTTGGCTGCCTGAATATCTTCTTTAGTTAAATGTGTGTTCATATCCTTTGCCCACTTCTTGATTGGGTTGTTTGTCTTTTTGTGGTTGAGTTTTGACAGAACCATGTAGATTTTAGAGATCAGGCGCTGGTCGGAGATGTCATAGCTGAAAATTCTTTCCCAATCTGTAGGTGGTCTTTTTACTCTTTTGGAGAAGTCTTTAGATGAGCATAGGTGTTTGATTTTTAGGAGCTCCCAGTTATCGGATTTCTCTTCATCATTTATGGTAATGTTTTGTATTCTGTTTATACCTTGTATTAGGGCTCCTAAGGTTGTCCCAATTTTTTCTTCCATGATCTTTATCGTTTTAGTCTTTAGGTTTAGGTCTTTGATCCACTTGGAGTTAGTTTTTGTGCATGGTGTGAGGTATGGGTCCTGTTTCATTTTTTTGCAAATGGATATCCAGTTATGCCAGCACCATTTGTTAAAAAGGCTATCTTTTCCCCAGTTAATTGACACTGGTCCTTTGTCAAATATCAGCTGCTCATACGTGGATGGATCTATGTCTGGGTTCTCAATTCTGTTCCATTGGTCTATGTGCCTGTTGTTGTACCAGTACCAGGCTGTTTTGACTACTGTGGCTGTATAATAGGTTCTGAAGTCAGGTAAAGTGAGGCCTCCCACTTTCTTCTTCTTTTTCAGTAGTGCTTTGCTTATCTGGGGCTTCTTTCCCTTCCATATGAAATTGGTGATTTGTTTCTCTATCCCCTTAAAATATGACATTGGAATTTGGATCGGAAGTGCGTTAAATGTATAGATGGCTTTTGGTAGAATAGACATTTTTACTATGTTAAGTCTTCCTATCCATGAGCAAGGTATGTTTTTCCACTTAAGTATGTCCTTTTGAATTTCTTGTAGTAGAGCTTTGTAGTTTTCTTTGTATAGGTCTTTTACATCCTTGGTAAGATTTATTCCTAAGTATCTTATCTTCTTGGGGGCTACTGTGAATGGTATTGATTTGGTTATTTCCTCTTCGATGTTCTTTTTGTTGATGTAGAGGAACCCAAGTGATTTTTGTATGTTTATTTTATAACCTGAGACTCTGCCAAACTCTTCTATTAGTTTCAGTAGTTTTCTGGAGGATTCCTTAGGGTTTTCTGTGTATATAATCATGTCATCTGCAAATAGTGATAACTTTACTTCTTCCTTGCCAATCCGGATACCTTTTATTTCTTTGTCTAGCCTAATTGCCCTGGCTAGGACTTCTAGCACGATGTTGAATAAGAGCGGTGATAAAGGGCATCCTTGTCTGGTTCCCGTTCTCAAGGGAAATGCTTTCAGGTTCTCTCCATTTAGAGTGATATTGGCTGTTGGCTTTGCATAGATGCCCTTTATTATGTTGAGGAATTTTCCTTCAATTCCTAATTTGGTAAGAGTTTTTATCATAAATGGGTGTTGGACTTTGTCAAATGCCTTTTCTGCATCAATTAATAAGATCATGTGGTTTTTGTCTTTTGTTTTATTTATGTGATGGATTACATTAATGGTTTTTCTGATATTAAACCAGCCTTGCATACCTGGTATAAATCCCACTTGATCAGGGTGAATTATTTTTTTGATGTGTTGTTGGATTCTATTGGCTAGAATTTTGTTGAGGATTTTTGCTTCAATGTTCATGAGGGATATAGGTCTATAATTTTCTTTTTTTGTAATGTCTTTGCCTGGTTTTGGTATCAGGGAGATGGTGGCTTCATAGAATGAGTTGGGTAGTATTCCGTCATTTTCTATGCTTTGGAATACCTTCAGAAGTAGTGGTGTTAACTCTTCTCTGAAAGTTTGGTAGAACTCTGCAGTGAAGCCGTCCGGGCCAGGGCTTTTTTTTGTTGGGAGTTTTTTGATTACCGTTTCAATCTCTTTTTTTGTTATGGGTCTATTTAGTTGTTCTACTTCTGAATGTGTTAGTTTAGGTAGGTAGTGTTTTTCCAGGAATTCATCCATTTCTTCTAGGTTTTCAAATTTGTTAGAGTACAATTTTTCATAATAATCTGAAATGATTCTTTTAATTTCATTTGGTTCTGTTGTGATGTGGTCCTTCTCATTTCTTATTCGGGTTATTTGTTTCCTTTCCTGTATTTCTTTAGTCAGTCTAGCCAATGGTTTATCAATTTTGTTAATTTTTTCCAAGAACCAGCTTTTGCCTTTGTTAATTCTTTCAATTGTTTTTCTGTTCTCTAATTCATTTAGTTCAGCTCTAATTTTTATTATTTGTTTTCTTCTGGCGCCTGGTGGATTCTTTTGTTGCTCACTTTCTATTTGTTCAAGTTGTCGGGACAGTTCTCTGATTTTGGCTCTTTCTTCTTTTTGTATGTGTGCATTTATTGATATAAATTGGCCTCTGAGCACTGCTTTTGCTGTGTCCCAGAGGTTTTGATAGGAAGTATTTTCATTGTCGTTGCTTTCTATGAATTTCCTTATTCCCTCCTTGGTGTCTTCTATAACCCAGTCTTTTTTCAGGAGGGTATTGTTCATTTTCCAAGTATTTGATTTCTTTTCCCTAGTTTTTCTGTTATTGATCTCTAGTTTTATTGCCTTGTGGTCTGAGAAGATGCTTTGTAATATTTCGATGTTTTGGACTCTGCAAAGGTTTGTTTTATGACCTAATATGTGGTCTATTCTAGAGAATGTTCCATGTGGGCTAGAAAAAAAAGTAAACTTGGCAGCAGTTGGGTGGAGAGTTCTGTATAAGTCAATGAGGTCAAGTTGGTTGATTGTTGTAATTAGATCTTCCGTGTCTCTATTGAGCTTCTTACTGGATGTCCTGCCCTTCTCCGAAAGTGGTGTGTTGAAGTCTCCTACTGTAATTGTGGAGGTGTCTATCTCATTTTTCAATTCTGTTAAAATTTGATTCGTGTATCTTGCAGCCCTGTCATTGGGTGCATAAATATTTAATATGGTTATGTCTTCCTGATCAATTGTCCCTTTTATCATTATATAGTGTCCTTCTTTATCCTTTGTGGTGGATTTAAGTTTAAAGTCTATTTTGTCAGAAATTAATATTGCTACTCCTCTTCTTTTTTGCTTATTGTTTGCTTGATATACTTTTTTCCATCCTTTGAGTTTTAGTTTGTTTGTGTCTCTAAGTCTAAGGTGTGTCTCTTGTAGGCAGCATATAGATGGATCATGTTTCTTTATCCAGTCTGTGACTCTCTGTCTCTTTATTGGTGCATTTAGTCCATTTACATTCAGGGTAATTATAGATAAAAAAGTTTTTAGTGCTGTCATTTTGATGCCTTTTTATGTGTGTTGTTGACAATTTCATTTTTCCACATACTTTTTTGTGCTGAGGTGTTTTTCTTAGTAAATTGTGAGATCCTCATTTTCATAGTGTTTGACTTTATGTTAGTTGAGTCGTTACGTTTTTCTAGGCTTTTATCTTGAGTTATAGAGTTGTTATACCTTTTTGTGGTTACCTTATTATTTACTCCTATTTTTCTAAGTAAAAACCTAACTTGTATTGTTCTATATCGCCTTGTGTTACTCTCCATATGGCAGTTCAATGCCTCCTGTATTTAGTCCCTCTTTTTGATTATTGTGATCTTTTACCTATTGACTTCCATGGTTCCCTGTTATGTGTATTTTTTTTTTAATTAATCTTAATTTGTTTGTTTTTGTGATTTCCCTATTTGAGTTGATATCAGGACGTTCTGTTTTGTGACCTTGTGTTGTGCTGATATCTGATATTATTGGTTCTCTGACCAAACAATATCCTTTAGTATTTCTTGTAGCTTTGGTTTGGTTTTTGCAAATTCTCTAAACTTGTGTTTGTCTGTAAATATCTTAATTTCGCCTTCATATTTCAGAGAGAGTTTTGCTGGATATATGATCCTTGGCTGGCAGTTTTTCTCCTTCAGTGCTCTGTATATGTCGTCCCATTCCCTTCTTGCCTGCATGGTTTCTGCTGAGTAGTCTGAACTTATTCTTATTGATTCTCCCTTGAAGGAAACCTTTCTTTTCTCCCTGGCTGCTTTTAAAATTTTCTGTTTATCTTTGATTTTGGTGAGTTTGATGATAATATGTCTTGGTGTTTTTCTTTTTGGATCAATCTTAAATGGGGTTCGATGAGCATCTTGGATAGATATCCTTTCGTCTTTCATGATGTCAGGGAAGTTTTGTGTCAGGAGTTCTTCAACTATTTTCTCTGTGTTTTCTGTCCCCCCTCCCTGTTCTGGGACTCCAATCACCCGCAGGTTATCCTTCTTGATAGAGTCCCACATAATTCTTAGGGTTACTTCATTTTTTCAATTCTTTTATCTGATTTTTTTTCAGCTATGTTGGTGTTGATTCCCTGGTCCTCCAGATTTCCCAGTCTGCATTCTAATTGCTCGAGTCTGCTCCTCTGACTTCCTATTGCGTTGTCTAATTCTGTAATTTTATTGTTAATCTTTTGGATTTCTACATGCTGTCTCTCTATGGATTCTTGCAACTTATTAATTTTTCCACTATGTTCTTGAATAATCTTTTTGAGTTCTTCAACAGTTTTATCGGTGTGTTCCTTGGCTTTTTCTGCAGTTATCCTAATTTCATTTGTGATATCTTTAAGCATTCCGTAAATTAGTTCTTTATATTCTGTATCTGATAATTCCAGGGTTGTATCTTCATTTGGGAAAAATTTTGATTCTTTTGTTTGGGGGGTTGGAGAAGCTGTCATGGTCTGCTTCTTTAAGTGGTTTGATATAGATTGTTGTCTCCGAGCCATCACTGGGAAACTAGTTTTTCCAGAAAATCTGCTGTGTCCAGTCCAAATCCCGGTGAAATGGTTCCCCAGCTGGGACGCTGCTCTTTCTGCTCCAAGACCAGTCACTGCCTCCCGGGGACTTCTCCTACCAGCTGCGTCCCACGCCGCCCGCGGAACCGGCTGGTCTCCCTCCCGGAGTTAGTTCAAGGGGGTGGAGCAGCTCTCTGTGCTTGTGCCGTACCTGACTGGTACGCTGGCTCCAGGCTCTGGAAACAATCGCTGCTTCCCTGTATTAGTTCGTTCTCCGTCTCTAAATCTGTGTTTGTTGTTCAGGGATCGTAGATTGTTATGTATGTGATCGATTCACTTGTTTTTCCGTGTCTTTGTTGTAAGAGGGATCCGAGGTAGCGTCTGCCTAGTCCGCCATCTTGGCTCTGCCACCGCCATCTTCATTTTTAAGGAACATTCCGATGTACTTCTTCCAAGACAGATTTTTTTTTTTTTATTCTTTTGGCTCTCCATGGTATATTCAATATTCTTTGCCAACACCGTAATTCAAATACATCAATTCTTCTTCAGTCTTCCCTACTCATTGCCTGGCTTTCTCAGGCATATGAGGAGATTGAGATACGATGGCTTGGGTGAGACAAATCTTCGTCTTCAAAGTAACATCCTTGCTTTATACTATTTTAAAGAGGTCTTTTGCAGCAGGTGTGCCCAATGCAATGTGTCATTTGATTTCTTGACTGCTGCTTCCGTGGGCATGGATTTCAGACCCAGGTAAAATGAAATCATTGACAACTGCTATATAGTCTTCATGAACCAAGATGTTGCTTATTGGTTCACTTGTGAGGATTTTTGTTTTATTTCTGTTAGTATATAATCTACACTGAAGGCTGTAGTCTTTGATTTTCATCAGCAAGTGCTTCGAAAACCAAATCCATTGCTGTCGAGTTGATTCCAACTCATAGTGACCCTAAAGGACAGAGTAGAACTGCCCCATAGGGTTTCCAAGGAGCACCTGGTGATTTTAGACTGCTGGCCTTTTGGTTAACAGCTGTAGCTTTTCACCACCATGCCACCAGGGTTTCTGCTTCAAGTCCTTTTCAATTTTGACAGAAAAGATTGTGTCATCTGCATATCACAGGTTGTTAATGCATCTTTCTCCAATCCTAGTGCCATGTTCTTCTTCATATAGTCCATTTCCTCAAATTAATTGCCTAGCATATATAGATCGAATAAGTATGGTGAAAGGATAAAACCCCGAAGCACATCTTTCTTGATTTTAAACCATACAGTAACACCTTGTTGTGTTCAAATGAGTACCTCATTGTCTTTTTAAAGGTTCTGCATGAACACAATTGTTATGAAATTCCCATTCTTTGCAACGTTATGTATATTTTTTTACAATCCACAATGTTGAATGACTTTGCATGGTCAATAAAACACGAACGAACATGTTTGCGGTATTCTCTGCTTTAAGCCAAAATCCATCTGGCATCAGCAATGAGATCCCTCATCCCACATCTTCTTCTGAATCTGGCTTGAATTTCCAGCAGTTCCGTGTTGATGTACTGCTGCAACCGCTTTTGAATTATCTTCAGCATAATTTTATTTGCATGTGATATTAATGATATTGTTTGATAATTTCTGCATTCCATTGGACCACCTTTCTTTGGAATGGACATGAATTTCAATCTGTTTCAGTTAACAGACCGAATAACTGTCTTCCAAATTTCTGATGGTGGGACATATAAAATTTGCAGAAATCATGCATGTTGTCTTGAAAATAGAACAAGAATTGATGGTTCCTGGACCAGAAAAAGAAGTAGTGTTACCTGAACACAATGAAGAATTTTCATGTGCAACCACTGGGCAATAAATGAATAAGTATAACCAAATCAAATCTGTTGCTGTTGAATTGATTCTGGCTCCTAGCAACCCTACAGGACAGAGTAAAACTGTCCTATAGGGTTTCCAAGGAGTGATTGGTGGATTCATATGGCCAACTTTTTGATTAGCTGCCGTAACTCTTAAACATTGCTCCACCAGGGCTCCAATAAATACTTCCTTTTTACCCATTATGCATACCTCACACAGACCCATGAATCTTGTAATACATTCTTAAATAAAATTGCTTATATAGCTAGGGATTAAGAAAAAAAATTTACCTAGGGCTCCACATACCCAAACTCTGCCAATAATATATATAGTTTTTGATCTTTTATGTTACATTAATATTCCTCAAACAGGTATCATTCACATATTTGCCTTTTTGCGTGTTATTTACATTACCGTATACGTATATATTTTAAATTTTCCCATTTTTTAAATTTTAAAGAATTGGTTTAACATGTGGTCTTATTCCACTTTTATAATTTGAAGGCCAGTGTTGCTGACAAAAACAAGACATACCCCAAAAATAAATATGATGGAAACAAAATACTGTCACTTTGATCCAGTTAGAAATAGTTGCCAGTAAACAGCTGAGCCTAAGGCTACTTCAGAGGTGTTAAAAAAAGAGGTGGTGTCAGACAATTGCAAAGAACAGGCTGGCATAAAACTGACATTATCTATGATTTTCACATAGGTTTGAAAGAGAATAAAAAGGAGTAAATTTCTCACAGTGTGATTCAAAGTAATAAATGTCATCTACAGTTTTTTTACAGTACAACTGTCAGACTTTGAGCTCACTGATATTAAGTAATATATGTGTATGGGATTATAGATAACTCTTATTTTTATACTTTTTATTGTACATTTTTGAGTATTCTTTAGTCATTTGTTATTTTACAATCAGAAAAAATAACTAGACCTACCCCTCCTCAAAGAGATTGGAGCACAACTCCTATTCCTTAGATGTGGGCCTCAAATAGAGACTTCCTTCCAAAGCATACAGTAGGTAAAGGAGGCAGAAAAGAGTAATCTTACAATGGAGAAACCTGAAAAAACACTACTTCAGCCAGGTGGTCAAGATTAACACCATCAGTTATACATTGTGTTAATTGCATATGCTTTTGATATGATTGGATGAGAATTATACTTTCCATCTCTGCTCTTTCTCCCCCAAACCCATAACCCCAGTTTAATCACCAAATAAAAAAAAATCATGGCAGAAGGTTCTGGACAGAGCTGGAGAAAAATGTAGAACAAAATTCTCACAAAAAAAAGGCCAGACTTACTGTTCTGACAGAGACTGGAGAAATCCTGAGAGTATGGCCTCTGGACATGCTTTTAACTCAGTACCGAAGTCACTCCTTGGGTTCACCCTTCAGCCATGGATTAGACAGGCCTACAAAAAAAAAAAAAAAAAGTGAGACTAAATGGGCACACCAGCCCAGGGTCAAAGAGGAGAAGGCAGGAGTGGACAGAAAAGCTGGTAAAGGTAAACTTAAGGTTTAGAGTGTAGACACATCGTGAGGTTGGCAACCAATGTCACAAAACAATGTGTGTGTTAATTGTTTAATAAGAAACCAACTCGCTCTGTAAACCTTCATCTAAAGCAAAATTTTTAAAAAAAAGTTTATAGTCTAGAAAAACCCTATGGGGCAATTTTACTCTATGTCATGGGGTTACTTTGAGTTGAAATCAACTCAGTTGCACTCAACAAAAAAGCAACATTTTTAAAGCTTCTCAATAACAGCAAAATTAACATTGATGTTAACGTGGACCTACAATGTTAACAGTCAATATAAATACAGAATAGTAACAAAGTTACTCCAGAATTTCTCTAGACATATGCCATAGAATAAATTTATCAGAACTATAATGACACCTTGCTTTTTAAGGTATTACTATTTTGTTTCTCATACACTTTATCTTGATTAAAATTGAGTATAAAAAGGAATTATTGGATGTTCCCAACATAAACTGGTGGTTTATAATATCATTGATAATCACCATAAACCCTCTCAACCTGCTGTGTTTAATTTTAGCTTTATCGGGTTATTAAAATTTTCCATTAGTAAATTTATCTCTTCATTACTCTATACCAATTTTAATTAGAATTTAGTTAGAAACACTATTGGCTCATACACATCTCCACCTTTGCTGTTCTCCTAAATGCCTTCATCTAAAATCTGCACAGTGTACATTTGAACAAGATTCACGTAATAAGAACCATTGAACATCTTTTCTGAAGGGTGAAACCAACTTCCCATTCAACCTGCAAACACACTGAAATTTGGAGGTTTATTAAAGCAAAAACAAATAAACAATTTCAAAACACTGATAGAGCTTTATTTTTTCTAACATTTATAAAATATACATATATAAATATATAGTAACCAAGCTTAAGTAGTTACTATTTGCTTTGGAGGCCATATAGCCATTAGTGAGATTCAGCAGTAAGAACAAATTAAAAGATTTTCACTTAAAGATATAATAATTCTAAAATTGGCTAATGAAATATATGAGAAATATCAAAGAATACAGAGAAAATCAGAGCAATGGAGAAAGAAGAATTGCCGGGGGCCAGCCTCGGCAATGAACAGGGTTACCAGAGGAGGGGTAGAGTTCGGCGAAAAAGAATGAGCGGTAGTGTGTCTTATATTTTCATTCTGCAGAAGAAGAAGGCTCTGCTCTTTATTTTTTACATGGTCTTTTATATCATAAGCTTACAAAAGCATAACATCGCATGATCAATAAAGGGGCAGTACAAGATATAATCATAAACATCATTTCCCAGAGACATAATTTTCCAAGTGACACATAGTACAGTTCCGCATACATACACAAGTACAATGAGTTTTTTGTTTAATTGAAGAGAATATTTTGTTGATATATTTTTACACAAAATAATAATTGACTTCATATTGCTTTACACTTATGCTTAATTTTGCAATACCTTCCACAGTTTTTATAACAATTAATCTTTTTGCAAAATCATTGTTACATAGGCTTTGTCCATCTTGTCCAGGGTGGTCAAGTTCCTGAAGCCCAGCCACTTTGGGTTACGTCATATTGTCCACGATTATGCCAAGGACAATTAGCCCAATCTCTATACCCAAAGACCAGTCAAGCGCAGCAGTGAGCGGGGTGGACGAGAAAGTTGACCTGTAATTGGCTGAGAGATTGGCTGAGAGAACTCACTGCCTTTTGTTTTTCCACTTTTATGGGGTCATGTGTGGGTGGTGGTTTAATCACAAAAAGGGCCTTGGTAAATACCAGGATTTCACCATCCTATTCTTGTTTTCCATAGTCGAGCTATTTGTTTTTCCCCTAAGACAACTTCATGTTGATCCCCAAGTAACACACGGGCTGTCCCTACCCGAGATTTCACCAGGGGATTATGAGTAGGACGCCCCCCGTCCAAAGGTCCCTAAATCTATAATGGAATTTTATGCTTATACATTCTGCTATATACAGGCTGAAAATGAAATAGAAACATAACACAGATGACAGAGATATTCCTGACTTTTCAGGAATTCTTCGATGTTTATGCTGGGGGCAGTGGGTGCAGAGGGGCCGCCCTTGCAGCCTGGCTCCCAGCATCTCCCCCTTTTTTATTTTTTAATTTCGCCAGATGAAGATCTGAAGCCACCTTTTGGATAGCTTGATTTAAGATTCGGAAGATGACTGGAAGAAAGAACAACAAAATCAAGAATAAACCTAAAGAAATACCCGTGTTTAACAGAATGTTTTTAAGACTATGTTTTTGAATAAAGGAATTTAAGGAATCAATAAATTGTTTGGCTGTTTGAGAAGAGGAAAAATCTTTTTCTGCATTTGTAATATCTTGTATTTCCATATGTAATTTATCAATATTAAAACTCAAATCGGAATGATTCCATATGCCCTGGATATGATTTTTGATTTTTTCCCAATTATGTATGGTAGTATTTACAGGCAGTGGAGTAACACAAATCCATTTGAAACTTACATGGCATCTCAAAGTAAGTCGCACTTTGAGATTAGTGATTTCTTGTCCTATATATAGAATTGCTTCTTCAAGGGCATTAACTTCTTGTTGTAATTTTCTATCAATGGCTTCTTGTGTGGCTAAGGCTAAAGTAATATTTTTACTTAAATTATTTACATAGTTTGCAGTATGAATCTGTTGTGTTAACGCCATAGCAGAAAGTGAAAGAGAAGTTGCTAAAGCTATGAGAGCAGAAATCCCCAGTATTAAAGCTGCTACAAACCGTTTGGCTCGAGATAAAATAGCAGAAGCTTGTTTTAAGGCTTCTAGGCCTGAATCATCATACCAATCTTCTTGTAAATGTACAGGAATCATAATATATTTTGGCTGTTGTAAAATCATCATACTTTCGACAGGAATTGCAGGATTTATACAACTGGTCAATATACAATTTTCACAAGAACTAACATAATGTGTTTTCTTGTTTTCTATAACAATACTAGAGTGATTGTTGCGGCTAATTAATAACACATATGGAGCAGGTACACAAGCTTGAATATCAAAACTCTCATTATTAAAAGGACGGGACAAAGTGACATTGCCGGCAGCAGTTGCCAGTCTCCACAAAGATGGATGTATGTTACCCGTGAAGGTAGAAAGAATAGGGGGAACCCATCCATTTATATGCCAACGATTAACTTTTTGTGGGAGAGGGACTAAGGTATCTTGCCAATTAAAACGATATCGAGCTGATTGTAAAAATAGACGATAATCATCTTCAGGATTTAAAATACTACAATCAATAAGACGTGCAGACATTTCAGGCAAAGCATATACAACTTGTGAATTATACATACAATTTCTCCAAATAGGAAATCCTTTTGAAGGGTCAATCATAGCCCAATCTTGATTGCTCTTAGAATCCTCAGGAGGCGACTTATCACAGGTAGGAAAAAGAGGAGTGTGTACTTTTGGGATACCTTTAAGAAAGTCAGTTTTTTCTGGAAGGATGAGGCGTAGAGCCCATAATAGTCTGTAAGGCTGTTGGTTTTGATTTCCATTAGGTGAGTCAGTAATCATTGATTTGAAGCCAAAAGGAATACAGCCAGGGATAGTTTTTTGCAAATTTCTTACTTGAATACAAATAGGAGGATTATCTGACATACCAGAATAGGAATAATTAGAATTAAAGCCCTGAGGGTTCCAAAATATGGTTTCGCCCCCCAGTAATGCAGAATTATTAGTAAATACAGAGGGGGAAGGATCTTCCCAGGTGACGGGATGAAATATAGGAGGTTTTGGGACATAAGCCCAATGTATATCAGCCGTAACAACACATACCTGACAGGAAATGATAGCGAGCATTGCCACAAAAAGAGTACCCGCATTTACGGGAATATGTTGATCCACGGTTAAGGTGTGAGCCAGATGAGTAAGTTTTTTGAGTTGGCCCCAAGTTGGGGGCTCAGCCGCAATGGTTTGATGGGTTCTTGAATAGGGAGTATGTCTCCGGCTTCTCCACCACACTTTGTCTCGAGATGAAGAGTTGTTGAGGTTTGTAGAGGGTTGTATAAAGTCGGTGAGAAGGGGTGGAGTAGAAGATGAAGAGGAGGAAGAATTAGAGACAGGCGAAGGTGGGGGTGTAGATGGAGCATTTTCAAGAGACAGATTTCTCAGAAGAGTCGTGAGAGGTGTTAGGTTTGTAAGCAGAGAGGGAGAAAGTGTTGGAGGATTTTTGGTGGTTTTTGGGTCTTGCATGTCTGATGAGTCTGTCGGGTATCCACAAAGGGGAAGTTTTGTCCTGTAGGAAAACACAAGCATAGCCTCTTCCACAAGAGATTAATGGGTCAGGTCTTTTCCATTTTCCATAACAAGAAACTACCCCCTGGTAAGCAGGTTTTTGCCAGCTGATACCAATCATAAGGAGTCATCCAGCTGGTTGACAGAATATCTATTAACGACAATGTGTATGGAGACAGGGGTCCATATTCTTTGCAGGCATTTTTAACCTCCTTGAGGAATTTATAAGAAAGAGGAGTCCATTCTGCATCCTCATCAAATTCCTCGCTATAATGTACTGGAAAGCACAAAGGGAGGGTAACGTCTCCCTCAGACAAGCCTTGTTTTAAGGATGCTTTGATTTTTGATTTTCCTGCCAGAGAAGGAGGTGGGGGAGGTAAAGGTACTCTATTTCGAGGAGTAAAGGTCAATGATTTAACCTCATACTTTGGAGGCTGTGACTCAATTTGCAACTTTCGTAAAGGAAGAACAATATCCTCATCTTGATGATATCTAGCAGCCTCCTCCTCTAGATCGACTTGCTCCTCCGGGCTCAGAGTGTCATTTGTGATTGGATTAGATAGACCAACAAAGGGTGGGGCTGAAGGGGTAGACACTACAGAAGGATGTTTCTGAAGCAGAGGTGTTTCTTCCTCCTCTAAAGTGGGGTCAGAGTCAGGATTGTCTAGTACTTGGAATGCTTTAACAGAATCGGGAGTTGGGTCAAGAGTATCTCTGATAAGCATCCATAATGCAAAAGCATCAACAGGCACCCCCTCAGGACCACATCTAGTATAATGTTTTTGTAGCTGTTCTCCCACAGCTTTCCATATGTCCAAATTAACCGAGCCTCCCTCTGGGAACCAGGGGCATTGTTCCTGAACAAAATGTAAAAACCGAGCTACTTGGCTTCTAGTCACTGCGGTTCCCCTTTTTTTGAGCATACACGTGATGATATCAATAAACAGTTTTCTTTCTGCAGAGGATGTTTGTCCCATAGTGTTTTTCTAGTATTCTCCTGCTTATACAGGGGTCTAACAACTTCTCATATGTTTTGCCTATCTTTCCTTTCCTATCCCCGTCCTCTCTAACGACGGGGTGGCTAAAGGGAGCTTTTCTCCTTTCTTATTTAGCTCTAGGCAACAGCCCTATCTACCCCGAGACGACGTTGCTTACCTTCAGGTCCCTGTTCGGGCGCCAGTTGCCGGGGGCCAGCCTCAGCAATGAACAGGGTTACCAGAGGAGGGGTAGAGTTCGGCGAAAAAAGAATGAGCGGTAGAGTGTCTTATATTTTCATTCTGCAGAAAAAGAAAGCTCTGCTCTTTATTTTTTACATGGTCTTTTATATCATAAGCTTACAAAAGCATAACATCGCATGATCAATAAAGGGGCAGTACAAGATATAATCATAAACATCATTTCCCAGAGACATAATTTTCCAAGTGACACATAGTACAGTTCCGCATACATACACAAGTACAATGAGTTTTTTGTTTAATTGAAGAGAATATTTTGTTGATATATTTTTACACAAAATAATAATTGACTTCATATTGCTTTACACTTATGCTTAATTTTGCAATACCTTCCACAGTTTTTATAACAATTAATCTTTTTGCAAAATCATTGTTACATAGGCTTTGTCCATCTTGTCCAGGGTGGTCAAGTTCCTGAAGCCCAGCCACTTTGGGTTACGTCATATTGTCCACGATTATGCCAAGGACAATTAGCCCAATCTCTATACCCAAAGACCAGTCAAGCGCAGCAGTGAGCGGGGTGGACGAGAAAGTTGACCTGTAATTGGCTGAGAGATTGGCTGAGAGAACTCACTGCCTTTTGTTTTTCCACTTTTATGGGGTCATGTGTGGGTGGTGGTTTAATCACAAAAAGGGCCTTGGTAAATACCAGGATTTCACCATCCTATTCTTGTTTTCCATAGTCGAGCTATTTGTTTTTCCCCTAAGACAACTTCATGTTGATCCCCAAGTAACACACGGGCTGTCCCTACCCGAGATTTCACCAGGGGATTATGAGTAGGACGCCCCCCGTCCAAAGGTCCCTAAATCTATAATGGAATTTTATGCTTATACATTCTGCTATATACAGGCTGAAAATGAAATAGAAACATAACACAGATGACAGAGATATTCCTGACTTTTCAGGAATTCTTCGATGTTTATGCTGGGGGCAGTGGGTGCAGAGGGGCCGCCCTTGCAGCCTGGCTCCCAGCAAAGAATGCACATAGTTGGGACTCTGCAGTACTACAGGAGAGACCAAAACCAAACCAAACCCAGTGCCATTGAGTCGATTCCTATAGGATAGAGTAGAACTGCCCCATAGAGTTTCCAAGGAGCGCCTGGCGGATTTGAACTGCCAACCCTTTGGTTAACAGCCATAGCACTTAACCACTATGCCACCAGGGTTTCCCTACAGGAGAGGTGAAGAGAAATATCTATATATTAAGGATGAAACAGCGCCACTCTTGATGGAGATAGAGTATCGGTTTGATGAGGGATCATCCAGGACATATAAGCAAGTGTTTCAGATGGTGTGCTACGCAATACTCAAGAGTTGTAAAATTTCTGGAGAACTGAGACACAAATATTAATGAAGGGCTAGACAAATGATGCCAACATTAATCTAGGACTGTTAACAACATGGAGAAATAGGGACAATGTCTATGTTAGGACAACCAAATATAGAAATGCCCTCCTCTTCTAGAAGACCAGAGTAGGACATAAAATTTTTTAGAGCCATACCATATGGTAAAGGTCTAATATTTACCAGGGTGAAAAAATGTTGGGCTATATTGGCTCATAGCTACATAGAAAATGAAGCACTAACTTTGGAGAGAAATCAGAATCAAAGTAAGCATTAGAATGGTGCATAACTAAAAGCACATTGAGGAAAAAATTGATAACTATCCATTTTCAATCCAAATAGAATTTGGTAGGGTTAAATGCTGAACAGAAAAGTCAAAAGGAACACACAAGAATACTAAGCAGCTGGGAGTCAGAGAAGGAAATTAAAAAAAAAAAAAAGAAGAAGAAGAAAGAAAAGGAGCCTCTGGGTGGCACTAATGATTAAGCACTGGACTACTAACAGAAAGGTTGGGAGTTCAAACCCACCCAAAGTCACCTCAGAAGAAAGGCCTAGCAGTCTGTTTCCAAAAGGTCACAGTCATGAAAATCGTATGGATGGCAGTTGTACTCTTGAATATATGGAGTCACCATGAGTCAGAATTGACACGACAGTGACTGGACAGGAGATGGAGAGAGAGTTAGAGAGCAAGCAAGCGAGCAAGAGAGAGCGATACAATTTATAGAAAGTACTAGTATTTTTTAGATAATATGTGACCACCTTTTCAATTGGAATGATTTTAATTAAATTCAAATATTTTCCTATAGTTACTAATACTAAGAAGACACTGGGAAAAGGCTGTGTGATTTATTTGGGAGCAGAAAATCAAAGAATCTAAATTGGCAACCTGAACATAAATATCTGGCCTAAAAGAAGACAGAAAAAAAAAATTCTTAATAGCATTAGAACACAGAGAGCCCAATTCTTAGAGTTTGTGCTAAAAATGAAAAGACGTAACTAAAAATACACCTTGGAAAGAAGATGGAATCCCCAGTGAGTTCTGTGTACTAGAACACCCATGCTGATACATAACACTTTTTTTTTCTTTTTTCCATTTAAGATGTGCTTTTTTTTCTTGGTATTCTGTTCATTTTCTCCCCAGTCAACTGATATCTCAAGTGTCAACGTCTCAGTGCACTCAGCAGCAAGACTGTCAGGTCTCCGAGTAGTTTCCTTCTGCAGACTTTGGCCATGCTCTGCCTTTTTTTTTCTTAGAATCAGCAACCAAATATATTATCTACTCACCTATTGATTAGTGCCCCAACAATAAAAAAAAAAAAAATCAAATCATAATAACTCATCCGTTTCCTGATGCCATATTATTCTTTTTCTTGCATATTGCAGGATGCTGTTGGTATCTTTCTTTTTAATGTGCCTTTTCAATCATTAGGGGCTCAGGATAAGGCAGTGAAAAGAAGGTAAATTTCTCTGTCCTCATGGAGATTACAAGTTAAAAAAAAATGTTTACTTTGACTAATATGTCGTGAACTGTTCCTTATTTCACATGGCCCTTCTCAATTCAGATGTATTTCTAATTTTTAAGTATATTCTAGTCTGTTAATATATGAATTCAGAAAAAAGCTTATCAATTATACGTTGATAATAATTTAATACATAATTTATATAGAATATAAATTATAATTTAATGATTATTATAACAACCTATAAAATAGTACATGTTTTAAAATATATTATAATATTATTTAAACAAACAAACAAAAACCTGTTGCAGTTGAGTCGATTCCGACTCAAAACAACCTTACAGGGCTGGGTAGAACTGTCCTATAGGATTTCCAAGGCTGTAAATCTTTATGGAAGAAGACTGCAACATCTTTTTCTCATGAAGCAGCTGTTGAGTTTGAACCACTAACCTTTGGGTTAGCAGTTGGGTATTTAACCACCGCGCCACCAGGGCTCCTTATAATATTGTATATATGACATCTATATAATATATAACTATATATATAATATATAAACTCTTTCAGGCCTTGTCTATGTTTTATGCAGGGAAGTTTTTCTCTTTGAGTATCATTTCCACTTTGATTTGATTTTGGCGAATGCACATGAAAATAATATTTTCTTCTTTCAAACTACATTTGCAATCATACCTAATATTTTCTACTTTGTGTGTAAGACAAACCTCTCTCCATGTTCCTTTCTGCATGAAATTCTCAAAATTCAGTCCCACATTGTCAAATAATTCATCCGTTGGTACTCAATCTTGTTTCTGGAATAAAATGATATACAAATTGTTTAATGTCAAAACCACAGGTTTTTCACCATTAGCAATTTGGTTCATCTTGGTATTTGTATTGCATGTGTTTATATATTATTTTATATTCCATGTTAGTGAGATTTTTACTGCTTCAGCAAAAATTTATCTGTATACCACCTTGTGTATATTGCTACACTGGCAGATTTGACTGTTTATCTTAACTTTTTTAAAGGCATTTACCCACTCCTAACTTTTGCCTTCTCTATGGACTTTGTCAAAGTCATCTTTCCTCAGACAGATCCATTGTGCTGGGTTTACTTTTGTCAACTTGGTATCAATACCAACCAAGAATAAGGTTTCCTCTATATCATGATAAGAAGTCAAGATCTGTATTTGCCCAAATTTATTTTCTCATGTATTTCTGGTTTGATTTTTGTCAATGATGGCCACTTTTACAAGATTTGAAAATCTAAAGAGAAGGAGAAGTCATTATTTCAATATTTGTCCTAGGTGTTCATAATCAGACACAAAAGTTGATATGAGATTCAAGCCTTCTTGGTAAGTTCTTGAGTTCTTGCTTATTTCATTCTTTGCTGTATAATTCAATAAACTTTCATTCATCAAACCTTAGGAAAGATACGTATCTATAGAATGTTTCATTAATTTATTTGTTCTAATGTGCTTGTTGCTCTTATTTAATACAGAGAGTAATTTCTCATGTTTATTTAAGAAGTAATTCAACTATCTCACCCCTTTTATCTGAGATCTCCTATCTGTGTTTTTCATTATGTGTAGACATGTTCTACCAGCATTTCTTATGTGCCATGATGCCACCCAACACGAAAAAGATATACAAATAATAAAAAATATATTACACCAATAAATATGATAATTGAAGGAGGGATAGAGCTAGCGGTGTTCCAAATGGCACAGAAGGGGAAAGTGAAGGTTGTTGTGCAGTGGGAGTGGTCCTCTCCCAAGGAAAGGAGCATTTTATAAATAACATTATTTAGAATAGCTAGCTCATGGTGATAATAAAGCAGACCGAACTTTAGTCTGTTTTATTATGGTTAAGTCTCTGTAGACAATGCATTTCCTTATCATGTGTACCCAAGGTGAACCAGCCCGCAGCCCACCTTGTTACACCACTGGGTAGCATACGTAAAACTGTTTGCAGTAAAAGCCCATAGTTAGTCACGATAAAGATATCGGGTATAAAAGGAGTAAGAGATTCTGTTTGAAAGAACCAATGGAAAATTCAGAGAGGGAGTGATAATATCAAGACTTGGTGAATAACAAATAGGTGACCACAAAAATTCAGATTGCTCTTTCTCATGAAGAAAACGCAGAATTTTCTCATTACATAGACAGTAAATCCAATATTATTTTTCCAACTTGAATGTGTTTAATACATTGAGAAATACATGTTGAGGTTGTTAGTTGCCATTGAGTCAACTCCTACTTATTGTGACCCCATGTGTGCAAAGTAGAGCTGCTCCATATAGTTTTTAAAGTTGTAACTTTTTGGAAACATTGCCAGGCCTGTCTTCGAGGGCACCACTTGTTGGGTTCAAATTGCCAAACTTTTGACTAGCGCTTAGTTGTTTGTGCCACCGAGGGACCACTAAGAGATACATGGTCATGTCTTTCTCTTCCATTTATGTATACGTTCATGCTTGGAGATTCAAAGAGACTTAAATAAAGAACAGAACAAGCAAATATACAGAAAGCTATAGCTTTATTTCTGGTCATTCCAAGATGAAAGTACTCATATTTCCATGTTTTAATATCATTTGGTCTTTTCCTTATTTCTCTTGTTTTTCATAATTATACCACACAACCTGTCTTTTTATATTTCCACTTTTATTTTATATATCCACACTCCTACAGTATTAAGAACACACTGAAAGCTTTATCAGCTTAGGAAAAAGCTGCTTCTTCAAGACAGTTTTCTGAAGTATGAAGTTGTCTCCAAGGTGAACCAGAGTAATTTTCCATTAAATTTATTTTCTGGAAGATTGACTCCCAAATTCAAGGTTTTTCCAATTAAGTTCAGTTGCATTTACATCCAGAGGTTTTCCATGGAGGATAGGTTTCCTGCTGTGGAGCTGGATTTTGAAGCTAGCTGAACTAAATTACAGATCAAAGCCAACACTGCTTTCCAAGAACACTGCAGTCCTCTCAGCTACTCCTTCCATTCAGTACCCTGATTCTCAAAACCGTTGATTAATTTACATCATGCCTTAACACCTGGAAACGACAGCCTGAAAAGAAACTCCGTGTAGTAGAAATACATAGAAAAACTTTTGTTAAAATGTTTAATCCATTTCAAGGCATGTAAGATACATACATTCAAGAGAAGATAATGAATATCTTCAATAAAATATCTTCTTTTGGCAATATACAAAAAAAGTATTCTGTTTTGTCAGGATTTTCTTCTAGTTTTGCTTGTGCATACACACACACACTCACACACATATATATACACACACATATACATATATATAAACTTGTATATATGTATTCATACATATGTATACATAAAATATATATTGCTTATATAATGGAGCCCTGATAGTGCAGTGGTGAAAAGCTCAGCAACTAACCAAAAAGTTAGCAGTTTGAATCTATCAGCTGCTCCTTGAAAGGGCAGTTCTTGTAAGGTTGTTATGAGTCGGAATCAACTCAACAGCAATGAGTATATATTTATATTTATATATATGTGATAGTATATATATTAAACATATATATGTGATATTATGTATTTATATACTTTTATATAAAACTCACTCTATATATACACATATATAGACCCAAATTCCAGATTTTTTGTAATTTGTATATTGATAGTACAAATATTAAATATTTCCATCAATTTAGAAGATTGTGCTTTGTGGAGGGTTTAAGCTTGTCTAGTCACAATGCCCTTCTATTTACGATGCTGAAGGATATAGTGAACTATAGATAGGGAGAATATAATGTGCCTCTCCCAAATCCATATATCCTAAAGAACAAGAAGTACAAATAATTGATTTTATTTTTCCTTTTTGTTTCTTTGCTTTATTTGTCCTTGGTATGTCACATCAGGAACAGACTTCCTTCTTTAAGCAAAATAAAAACAAAAACAAACCTGTTGCTTTTGAGTTGATTCCAACTCATACCAACCTTACAGGATAGAATAGAACTGCCCCATAGCGTTTCCAAGGAGCAGCTAGCTGTTGGATTTGAACTGCTGACCTCTTGGTTAGCAGCTGAGCTCTTAACCATTCCACCATCAGGGCTCCTTAAGCAATTTATTGCTTATAAATTCATAAAAGAAAAGTGACTACGGGCAAAACAAATATGGTAACCAAAATGTAAAATGGACTGCATTTGCTAATAGAAAGTTGGCAAATAATATGAGCTAGAAATTTACAAGAGATGGAATGTTAACAACCTCAAAAAATGTAAAGGTGTAAAATGTTCAGGATTTGTGAAAGCTTGTGAAGTAATGCTTTCATAACTGCTGGTAAAACTATAATTTAGTATAGTCTTCTAAATATTTTTTCAATATATAAGACTTTCAAATAGTTGTTTCTTTTATTCTGTAATTATAATTTTAGCAAGTTATCTTAATATGCTCAGAAATACACAAAAATATTTATTTTACAAAATTGAACGCTAAACCATTATGTATAATAGAGAAAGACTGGAACCAACCTAAAAAAAAAAAATCCAAAGCCATTGCCATCAAGTTGATTCTGACTGCTAGGGACCCTATAGAACAGAGTAGAACTACCCCACAGGGTTTCCAACACTGTAAACTTTAATGAACACAGAATGTAAAATCTTTCTCCTGCAGAGCAGTTGTTGGGTTTTTGAACTGCCAACATTTCTGTAAGCAGCTGAGTGTTTTAAGCAGTGCACCAACCTATATGCAGTTAAATAATGTATTTTGCATTTAATCAAAAGAATAGTATAAACCAAACCCAGCGCCGTCGAGTCAATTCCGACTCACAGCAACCACAATTCCGACTCACAGCGACCCTATAGGACAGAGTAGAACTGCCCCATAGATTTTCCAAAGAGCACCTGGTGGATTTGAACTGCCGACCCCTTGGTTAGCAGCTGTAGCACTTAACCACTATGCCACCAGGGTTTCCAAAGAATAGTATACAATAGTTAAAAAGGATATTTGCAACAAATATTAAAATATTTAGTAATGCAGAAAATATTCGTGACATTTTTTAAAGGAAAATAAAAATGAAGAAACGTATATATAATATGACCTCAATAGTGTAAGTGTAGGGAAAAAAAAGAAAGCGAGTCACAAAAATGATAATGATCCTTGCTCTGAGTAGCGTTCATGCCGATAATACTTGTTTAAGTTATTCCTGCCTTATTCATCTTTATGTAACTCACATATGTAATACTTTTGTAAGCAGAAAATAGCAATAATGGCTCAGGAATGGCTGTTTTTAGGTCTTTAAATAATAATAGCAAAAACAAACAATTAAAAAAATAAATAAAAAACAAACACGGCCAGGTCTTTTCTTATTTTTTGGAATAAAGACTATGAGAGAAAAGAACATATTCTAATTTGGGATTTGTATATTGTATACCTTAGATTAGATTTTGCTCATCTGAAGACTAGCTTCTTGAGAGCAGACACTTTTTTTCACAAATCTTTGCAAATAATTTAATTTGTAACAGGTGGTAAATAAACAATTGTCACATGAAATTAATTTGAATACAACAAAATATCAAACATGGAAGAAAAATTTGATCTTGTGTGAGTTTCCTCAAGTGCTTCAGCTTGAAATTAAATTTGGTAATAGAGACTGTATATAAGTTCTTTCCTCTCTAATACTAATTAAGAAAGGCTGAAAATTTGCAAATGCATAATTACTGAAATTATTGTCCTATGCTCCTTCTTAAACAGTAGCTTCATTTTTCTTCAAACTGCCCTTTTCTCTGCTGCATACATACTAGATGAAGGATGACCTGAAGAACATTCGGTGGTGACCTGCAGGATAACTTTAAGCAAAGCACAGATGCACTCTGGTTTATTAATAGTAAAATTGAATCAATATTACATGCTCTAATCCCAATCCATAATCAAGTTATTATTAGGATTAAGTGAAATAATTCATATAAACAGAATAGATATACACATACTATGCATTGTTCTTATACCCTATATTCTCAATAAAATTTTATTTTTCCCTTCTTTTTCTTCTTTCTTTATGGTAAAACGATTGCCAAATGAAAGGTTAAATAAAATAAACCAATAAAACCAGTATTTTGATATATTCATCTCCTCTAAAACAACGACAGAACCAAATACTTTTGGATTTATAATTCTTAAAATAAATCTTCCCACTTTATACCCTTTACACTATTATCACAAGTTTCAGAAAGAAAAGGTGGAAAAATACTTGAAATACACTTCAAAATGCTTGAGTGTCTGTGTGTGTGTGTGTATTTGTGTGTAGTTCCAACTATGACGAGAAAAAGAAACAGTATTTCTCATACCTGTCGCATGTACACTCAAGTGACCATTACTTGTTGTGAAATGTTACAAGCAACCCCTAATTTTTATTGGCAAATTTGAGTTTGAAATGCTCTTTCCAAACCTAATTTTTACTTATTTTAGAATGTATAGCATCCTGCCTCACTCTAAAACTGAATTGTTTGTAAACTTTCTGAACTGGGAAACATCTCCTATTTTCTTTTACACTGGGACAGCTCTACTGTACAATAGAATTATGAACTGAGTTGGATATTATTTTTAATAGCCATATAAAAGTATAAATATGCAAAATACAATTTAAACCTGTAATAAATTATTAATGAGATAGTTTACTTTTTTTTTGGTTCTCAGTCTTTAAAACCCTTGTGTATTTTACAATCAAAGCACATCTCAATACGAATGCTTTATTTTCAGTGATTATGGTGAAACAGTCTTACAAAAACAATAAAGATGCGTTTAGGAGAAAAACCTTTTATTCTACTTCTGTTTTTAATTGAAATGCAATTTTATCAAAAATAAATAAAATTAAAAATTCAGATCTTAATTCCAACTTGGTGTTGTTGTTAGTTGCTGAAACGTCGACTTCAACTCATGGCCACTTTACATACGATAGAACACAAAGTTGCCAGGTCTCGCGCTATCTTCAGGTTCATTGGTGTATTTGAGCCCATTGTTACAGCTATTGTGTCAATCTACCTCACAGAGGTTATAAAATGCCCAATGGTCACATATTTGACAGCAAATCTATAGAAACTAGGGCAGTATTAAAACCAAAAGAGCCAAAGTATTTAAAATGTACATCAGCTTGGTACTTCTGCAAGAAATTTCTCGAACTATCCCATTGAGGCTCTATTACCTGTTGCGATTGAGTCAATTCCAACTGTCAGCAACCCTGTAAGAGGGAGCAGAACTGCCTCGCGAGGTTTCTAAGACTGTAAATCTTTACAGAAGCAAACTGCCACATCTTTCTCCCGATGAGCGGCTGGTAGGTTTGAACTGCTGACCTTTTCAGTTAGCTGCTGGGCAGTTCCACTGTGCTACCAGGGCTTCTCAAGCCTCTACTAGGAAATCTTTATTTAGATCAGATTACTCATATTCTGGTTACAAATTTGGTATCTAAATTACTTTTTCCATTACCACCTTTTAAATGACAGTTGTTTTGATAGATATTTTTCTTCTTTTATTTTCTCAAGAAAATGTTTACATAAAATTTTGAAGCTAAAATGTATATACTGACCACAAAAACAAACCAAACCTGTTGCCTTCAAGTCGATTCCAATGATTCCCTACAGGAAGCCTCAAACTACTTGAGTGCCCTACTTAAGGAAATCCAACTTAGTTCCTATGGCTGAAATGACAATAGAAATATTATTATGAGAAAATTAAGCATAAAGGCAGAGATTATATGACCAGGCCTTAACTATATCATTTTTCTCATGATTTCTAATGTGTGTACAGGATAGCAGGCATATACGTGATTAGACTAAATAGCAGTACTACCTACTGGATTATATATGTATTACTGGAAGGAAGCATTTGCACAACTTGTCTCAATACTAACATTTTAGTGCATATAAAAAATCATGTTAAATGTCTAGTCCATAACAGGAAACACTGTAATTTTGACATTTCACCACAGACAAAGCAATGCACCACTTGTTGACGTGTTGTAACATGTCAACATGTTGCAAGTATAACTATAGAGAAAGTGACTGTAAAGGCCAAGGTAAATATGAAGCGTTAAATTTACTTAGTTATCGAAATTAACTGTCTACAGCATTTATTTACTTATTGTTCTATCCTCAGTTTATCCTTTCGGTGAGAACACACTCATCTTTGCACATTGTTAGAATCCTAATGCGATTAATCACATTTAAAACCATGCATACAACTATTTTTTATCTATGTGAGTAAAAACTAGACTGTCTCATGAAATTTCAGTTTCCATTTAAAATATATTTATCTTTATTGATGTTACTTAGAATTCGGTTGTGACTTTTATATTCATTCAATACATTTAAAAAAAGATATTTTTTTGAGAATGTACACAACAAAACATATACCGATTCAACAGTTTCTATACGCACAGTTCCAGTTGTGTGACTATTCTCACCCTCCTTTTCTGATTTATTCCTCCACCATTAACATAAACCCCAGAAACCCAAATCCACGGCCTTTGAGTCTATTCAGACTAATTGTGACTTTATGGGGCAGAATAGAATTGCTCCACAGAGTTGCTGTTGTCAATTTGATCCCATATAGATAGTTCTTAACATAATGTTCAAGGTAGACATTTTTTATTAGTTAGATAAACTATTGGTTGGTTTTAAGAAGACTTCAGGGGATATTTTTCACTTAAGGTTTAAAGACTATCTCAGGGCAATCATTTCAGGGATTCATCCAGCCTCCATGCCTTCAGAAGCACCAACTCTATCAGATTCACAACAGAGAAAAATCAGTATTTCATTCATTATTACCCTTCAACTAGTCAGTTGTTGGAAAAAGAGTCAGGCTCTATAGTCAAACGGTAGCCAAAAACCACCCTTAGATTACCTGGGGGAAGATATTTTAACAATAGAGGTGTTAAGATCTTAAAAAATAGAGGTGATAAGATCTTAGATAACCTAATTTTCTTCCCTTTATGCAAAACCAAAAAAAAAAAAAAAAACCCAGACCCATTGCCATTGAGTCGATTCCAACTCATACCAACCCTATAGGATAGAGTAGAACTGCTCCATAGGATTTCCAAGGAGCACCTGGTTGATTTGAACTGCCAACCTTTTGGTTAGCAGCCATAGCCCTTAACCACCACACCACCGGGGTTTCCCCTTTTATGCAAAGTTAATAACAATTAAATAAAGGTCATAATTACAAGCATGTGCAGATCTAAAATGTGAGGAGAAGCACTAATTATATATTTTCATTATACAGGCATACCTTGGAGATATAGTGGGTTTAGTTCCAGATCACCACAATAAAGTGACTCACAAATTTTTTGGTTTCCCAGAGCATATAAAAGTTATGTATGTTTACACTACACTGTAGCCTATGAATTGTGCAATAGCATTATGTCTAAAAAAAAGTACATACCTTAATTAAAAAATACTTCATTGCTAAATATGCTAACCATCATCTGAGCTTTCAGTAAGCCATAATCTTTTTGCCAGAGGCGGGTCTCGCCTCAATTTTATTGGCTGCTGACAGTGGTGTTTGCTGAAGGCTGCAGTGGCTTTGGCAATTTCTTAAAACAACCACAAAGTTTGCTGTGTCAATTGACCCTTCCTTTCACGAAAGGTTTCTGTGTAGCATGTGATGCTGTTTGATAGCTTTTTACCTACAGTAGAGCTTCTTTCAAAACTGGAGCCAATCCTCTCAAACACTCCCACTGCTTTCTCAACTACATTTATTCTAAACCTTTGTTGTCGTTTCAACAATGTTCACAGCATCCTCACCAGGAGTAGATTCCATTTCAAGCAACCACTTTCTTTGTTCATCCATAAGAAGCAACTTGTCATCTATTAAACTTTCATCCTGCGGTTGCAGCAACTCTGTCACATCTTCAGGCTCTACTTCGAATTCTAGTTCTCTTGTTATTTCCGCCACATCCACAATCAGGTCTTGAACCTCTCAATTCATCCATGAGGGTTGGAATCAACTTCTTCCAAACTCGCATTAATGTTGATATTTTGACCTCCTCCCATGAACTGTGAATGCTCTTAATGGCATCTAGGATGGTGAATCCTTTCCAGAAGGTTTTCAATTTACTTTGTCCAGGTCCATGAGAGGAATCACTATCTATGGCAGCCATAGCTTTACAAAATGTATTTCTTAAATAATAAGACTTGAAAGTCAAAATTACTTCTTCATCCATTGGTTGCAGAATGGATGTTGTGTTAGCAGGCAAGAAAACAATATTAATCTCCTTGTACATCTCCATCAGAGCTCTTGGATGGCCAGGATCATTGTCAATGAGCAGTAATATCTTGAAAGAAAAAAATTTTTTTTTTTCTGAACAGTAGGTCTCAACAGTGGGCTTAAAATATTCCGTAAACCATATTGTAAACAGATGTGCTGTCGTCCAGACTTTATTGTTTCTTTTATAAAGCACAGGCAGAGAAGATTTAGCATAATTCTTAGGGGCCTTAGGATTTTTGGAATGGTAAATGAGCATAGGCCTCAACTTAAAGTCACCGGCTGTATTAGCCCCTAACAAGAGAGTCAGTCTGAACTTTGAAGCTTTGAAGAAAGGCATTGACTTCTCCTTTCTAGCTATGAAAGTCCTACGTGGCATCTTCTTCCAATATAAGGCTATTTTGTCTACAACGAAAATCTGCTGTTTAGTGTAGCCACTCTCATCAATTATCTTCTGGATAACTTGCTGCACCTTCTATGTTAGCACTTGCTGCTTCGCCTGGCACTTTTATGTTATGGAGATGTTTTCTTTCCTTAAACCTCATGAACCAACCTCTGCTAGCTTCAAGCTTTTCTTCTGCAGCTTCCTCACCTCCCTCAGGCTTCATAGCATTGAAGAGAGTTAGGACCTTGGTCCGGATTAGGGTTTGGCTTAAGGAAATGTTGTGGCTGGTTTGATTTTCTATCCAAACCACTAAAACTTCCTCTGTATCAGCAATAAGGTTGTTCTGATTTCTTATCATCCCTGTGTTCACTGGGGTAGCACTTTTAATTTCCTTCAAGAATTGTTCCTTTGCATGCACAACTTGGATAACCGTTTGCCACAAGATGTCTAGTTTTTGGCCTGTCTCAGCTTTTGATGTGCCTTTCTCACTAAGCTTAATCTTTTCTAGCTTTTGATTTACAGTGAGAGACTTATGACTCTTCCTGTCACTTGAACACTTAAAGGCTATTGTGCAGTTACTTATTTTCCTAATTTCAATATTTTCATGTCTCAGGGAGTAGGGAGGCAGACAGGAGAATGGCTGGTTGGTGGAGCAGTCACAACACATACAACACTGATCCATTGAGTTTGCCGTCTTATTGGGCATGGTTCGTGGAGCCCCAAAACAATTACAATAGTAACATTAAATCACGGATCACAGATCACCACAACAGATACAATAACAATGAAAAAGTTTGAAACAATATAAGAATTACCAAAATGTGGCACAGAGACATGAAGTGAGAAAATGGTGCCAATAGACTTGCTTGACTCAGGGTTGCCATAAACCTTCAATTTGTAAAAAATGCAGTACCCGAGAATCCCAATAAAGCAAAGTGCAATAATACAAGGTATGCCTGTATTTGATTTTGGGTTGATAAGACTATAAACTCATAACAGTTTCATGATTGGAAAGATCTTAAAAAATGAGAATTAAAAGCACTGTTGCTTCTTTCTCTCTCTTTTTTTAAACCATTAAAAAAACATAAAAATGGTCTACCAACTTGGTCATGGAACTCAGATTCCCCAGACCCACCTTCAGAGCTCTGTCTAAAAACATGGTATCACTTTCCTATCAAATATCTGAATTAATCAAGTGTATCCTTATTAAAAAGATAGTCCTAGGAAATCGAATCTAGTGTATGACATTGATGTTCATTTATACCATAGTTTCTTTCTTTTAAAAATAAAATAGAAAAAAGTATGTATCTCGTAACTCTCTACAACATTGACGCCTCGTTTCCATGGAGATTAATTCTGGCCTCTTTTGACCACATTTATGATTCTGCTGAAAAGACATCATTGATAGAAACCTGCAGCATAGATGTTATAACACCGTCTTCACTCTTAAAAAATTAAACACATCTCTGGTGTATCAAATATTGCTTTGTTTATCTAACTCAAAAACCTTTCTTTTCCAGTCTAATTTTCCTGTCATCCCTTTCATGTAATCATAAGCTAAGAACTGTCAAAGGCACAGTAAAGTCAGTTTTATGCCATGGCTTCTTTAAAAGGAAGCTGAATAAAATCCTGAGAATTTATGTTATACTTGATTATTAAGGAAAGTTGACTGTACCATAACAAAAAGTGACTTGAGGAAAACATTCAGCATTTTTGGCATTATTGTAAAATTTGCCCTCATGTATTGCCTATGCTGGAGACATTTTTTTTTAAGCCGTACTTTTAATTCACTTCTTGAGAAGCCAGGCATAACTTCTTCAGAACAACATCAGCATAAAAAAAAAAAAAGTATATAATGCTTATCAAATGGTTGACACATGAATTTAAAATATATTTAGAATTACTATCTATTTGTATGGTATGAAGCTATGTCTTTGGACTTCTGACATTAATAGCCTCAGGAGCCAGCTTTTTGAAAGATGCTAAAATTTATCCATCTATGACTTTCCCATTCAACAGTCAGTCACACTTAGTGCCTTTCCAGACGAATTGGCATGAGTTTTTCAGAATTATTCCTGTCACAAATGCGTGTTGTCAAGCTTGTTGCAAAGCATTTTTTTTTTCCAGTCATGACTACTGAGCATTTCTGACAATGATTGATGAAATTGGTAGGTATAGATGTGTAAAAAAAGAAAAAAAAAGCCGAAGACCTCTCTTCTCACTGTCCTAATTAAGTCTAATCAAGTACTTCCTCTCTTTCCTTAAAATCCTTGTGCTAACAATGAGTATATGGAGCCCACTTCAGTGATTTCACTGTTCTATCATAGAACATCAAAATCAGAAGCTCTAAAATACAGGATCTTTAAAAGCCAAATTCAACATTGTGCAAGACAATATTGCAGGCTTCCTCTGTAGGGCTTTTTATAAGCCTGCCTTTCAATTAGCTGATTTTCTCTGATGAGGAACACAACTCCATTGACCCTTTTTGAAAAACTCTGTGGATTTATGATAGTCCAAGTAAGGAATTTGAATATACTTTCCCTGTTGCTAAGGAAGTCAAGGAGCCCTGGTAGTACAGTGATTAAAGTGCTCGGCTGCGCACTGAAAGGTTGACAGTTTGAATCTACCAGTCGCTTCATGGGAGAAAGATGTGGCGGTCTGCTTCCACAAAGATTTACAGTCTTGGAAACTCTATAGGGTAGTTCTACTCAGTCCTACAGTGTAACTGTGAGTTAGAATCAACTCCAGGGCAACGGATGGATTGCTAAGTCATTCATAAGCCTTCAAAATTTACAAGATATCTTGTGTTCTCATGTGGAAAGTTTAAAACCAGTTGGCAACTGTTTTGGCTGTCCATGCCATGGCACTTCCCCTTCACTCTTCCATGCTGCACTTGTCAGAGCCGCAGACGTGTCCACTGGTGAGCAATATCCATTTTGGACATCTCAAAACATTTTTCTCCTTTACCGATTCCAAGGCATAATTCTTTACAATAAGGCAACAACAGTTTTTACAGAATGCAAGTAAACTGTGAGAGCAAGGCTGTGAATATATTTGTATGAATTCCTGGATAGACTATGTTGTAGGGAACAAATATTGGCAATAAGCAGAGTACCTCTTATGCTCCTTTCATAATGAAAGTAAAAGTTCTTCAAGTTTGTTTTTTTTTTAACTTGTAGCCTGGGAAGAAAATACATTATACAAGTGTTAATGGCCTTTAAAAAAAAATAGTTGAGTAAACAACATATATAATTATTCTGTAGGGAAATGCCGCTTAATTAAAACACACAGTCATTCTATTATCATACACACCTGCTGCTCCTATGGTTCATTTCTTCTTAAAATAACACAGTTCCCGAGTGATGTTTTTTCTCCAATCCATTTCCTTGGGAAATGTCCATTTTGAATTTCTGCCTTGGATTTGTCTATGTTGACTCTGGATACTTCTTACAGAAATCATGGCACATATATATCACAGGGAAAACAGGATTGCACCCCAACAACTGTCCCTGTAGACTTTATAGTCTTTCATTTTCTCAAAATTTTCAATACTCGATCATAATAGTCAAAATGTTTTTCCCATAAGCAACCTCATTAACTCTGTCAAAACAAGATTGTTATTCACAGAGGCTTCTATCTGGCATAATCTTGTTTTAGACTTTTATTCCAAGATATTTTAAAGGCACCTAATTTTGGAAGTTTTCTATGTTTTGAAATAAGTTTTATACTCAGAAAAACATTCAGGTCTCTGCCCTATTAACGCCTTTTTCTATAACAATATAAATGTTCAGTTCTATATTATGATACCAATAACAACTAAAACAGCTAATAAATAAATAGCATTTTCATGTAACAGGAACCGTATACATTAACCATTGATTTCAGCTCCATTTTTGGTTAAGTTGTGTGTGCATCTGGGTGTGTGTTTATACGTTTTTTTAAATATTTAAAATATTAATCAGCTTATGTCTATCTCTTTTAAAATGTCATTTCATTGATCTTAAATCGAAGCTTACACTGTTTACCATAGTTTTCATTCCCTTATAATTTAGACCATGCCTAACTCTTCAAGTGACTTTCCATAACATTTTGTTCTTCATTATTTTGCTTTGCCTATATGGCCCTTTTGGAGTAGGGGTATATAGACTGTCTTTCAACTATTTGAATGTTTCAAGGTTTTTTTTAGCTCAGTGTCTTCTTAGGTGTAATTTCATGTTGCTCTAAACTGTTTTCTCCCAGTGTACTTGCATCCTGTTACCTACCATAACAAACTACCACAAAGTAGGCAGCTTAAAATCACAGAAAAGTCTTTGCTTCACAGTTCTGTAGTCTTTTTTCCATTGTCATCAAGTTGATTCCAGCCTGCAGAGACCCTATAGGACAGAGTAGAGTTGCCCCACTGTGTTTCCAAGGCTATAATCTTTATGGAAGCAGATTGCCACATCTTTCTCCCATGGAGAAGCTGGTGGGTTGGAACCACCGACCTTTCAGTTGGCAGCTGAGCATGTAACTACTGAGCCAGTAGGGCTGTAGTCTAGAAGTCTAAATTCAATGTCAGCAGGGCTATGCTTTCTCTGAAGGTTCTACGGGACAAATTCTTTCTGATCTCTCCCAACTTCTGGCAGTCCCAGGCATTTCTTGCTTCTGTCCACATGAATATAGTCTCTGTCGCCATCTTCACACTGCAGTCTTCTCTCTCTGTGTCTACATTTGTGTATTTAGTCCTCTTTTTACATGGATACCACTTATGTTGGAATAGGACCCACTCTACTCCAGTATGAACTCATTGTCCATCAAGTAGATTTGAACTCATGGTGACCCCATCTGAGGCTGTAATTTTCACAGCAGAGAATGCCAGAAAAATGTTTACCTGTGTCTTGTTGACTATGCAAATGCATTCTAACTGTGTGGATCATAACAAATTATGGCTAACATTGCCAAGAATAGGAATTTCATAACACTTAACTGTGCTCATGAAGAACCTGTACTTGGATCAAGAAGCAGTCATTTGAACAGAATAAGGGGATACTCACAGTTTAAAGCCAGGAAAGGTGTGCATCAAGGTTGTATCCTTTCACCATACTTATTCAACAGGTATGCTGAGCAAATAATCTGAGAAGCTGAACTATTGAGGAAGACTCATTAACAACCTGCATTATGCCAATGACACAATCTTGCTTCTTGAAAGTGAAGAGGACTTGAAGCATTTACTGATGAAGATCAAAGACCACAGCCTTCAATATGGATTACACTTCAACCTAAAGAAAACAAAAATCCTCACAACTGGGTCAATAACATTGTGATAAATGGAGAAAAGATTAAAGTTCTGAAAGATTTCATTTTACTTGTATCTACAATCAACTTTTTTTTACAATCAACACCCATGGAAGCAGCACTCAAGAGGTCAAACAATGACACATTGCATTGGGCAAATCTGCTGCAAAGGACCTCTTTAAGTGTTAAAAAGCAAAGACATCACCTTGAAAACTAAGGTGCACCTGACCCAAGCCATGGTGTTTGCAGTCGCCTCATATGCACAGGAAAGCCGGACAATGAATGAGGAAGACCTAAGAAGAATTGAATTGTGGTATTGGCAAAGAATATTGAATATGCCATTGACTGCCAAAAGAATGAACAAATCTGTCTTGGAAGAAGTACAGCCAGAATGCGCCTTAGAAGTAAGGATGGCAAGACTTTGTCTCACGTACTTTGTACATGTTATCAGGAGGGACCAGTACTAGGAGAAGGATATCATGCTTGGTAGAGTAGTGTGTCAGCAAAGAAGAGGAAGGCCTTCAACAAGATTGACCCAGTGGCTGCTACAATGAGCTCAAGCATAACAACAATTGTGAGGATGGCACAGAACTGGGCAGTGTTTCATTCTATTGTATACAGGTTCACTACGAGTGGGAAGTGACATGAAGTCACCTAACAGCAACAACAAGTCTTCACAGACTGCCACTCATCTTTCAGTAAGTCTTACTATGGTGGCTTGCGTGTTACTGTGATGCAGGGAGCTATTCCACCCATATATTTCAAATACTAGTATGATCACACATGGTAGACAGGTTTCAGCAGAGCTTCCACACTAAGCCAGACTAAAAGGACCTGGCAGTCTACTTCTGAAAAAACTGGCCAGAGAAAATCTTGTGAAGAGCAGGGGACATTTTCTGATACAGTGCTGTAAGATGAGACCCTCAGGTTGGAAGGCACTCAAAATACTGAAAGCAGAAAATAACAGAAAGATGTTTACCTGCATTTTATTAACTATGCAAAGGTGTTTGACTGTGTGTATCATAACAAATTATGTATAGCAATGTGAAGAATGAGAATTCCAGAATACTTAATTATGCTCCTGAGGAACCTGTACATAAACAAAGAAGCAGTTGTTCAAACAAACAAGGGGGATACTGCGTGGTTTAAAATCAGGAAATACGTGCACCAGGGTTGTAACGTATCACCATACCTGCTCAACCTGCATGCTGATATAATCTGAGAAGCTGGACTATATGAAGAAGAACATGGATTCAGGACTGGTGGAAGACTCATCAACAACCTATGAAATGCAGATGACACAACCTTGCTCGCTGAAAAAGAAGAGGACTTGAAGCACTTACTGATGAAGAGCAAAGACTTCAGCCTTCAAAATGAATTACGCTTCAACTTAAAGAAAACAAAAATCCTCGAAAGTGGGCCATGAAGCAACATTCTGACAAAGGGAGAAAAGATTGAAGTTGTCAAGGATTTCATTTCATCCACAATCAACAGCCATGGAAGCTGCACTCCAGAAATCAAGTGACATATTGCATTGAGCAAATCTGCTGCAAAAGACCTCTTAAAGTGCGAGAAGCAAAGATGTTTCTTTGAGGACTAAGGTTCGCCTGTCCCAAGCCATGGTATTTGTATGAATGCAAAAGCTGGACAATAAACGAGGAGACCAAAGAAGAGTTGATGCCTTTGAATTATGGTGTTTGGTGAAGAATATTGAATATAACACGGACTACCAGAAGAACAAACATGTCTTTCTTGGAAGAAGTACAAACTGCTCCTTGAAAACGAGGATCACTGTTCTTCGTCTCATGTACTTTGGACATGTCACCAGGAGGGACCAGTCCCTGGAGAAGGACATCATGCTTGGTAAAGTAGAGGGGCAGTAAAAAAGAGGAAGACCCTGGACAAGATGGATTGCCATAGTGACTGCAACAGTGTGTTCAAACATAGGAAGGATTGTGAGGATGTTGCAGGACCAGGCAGTGTTTATTCTGTTGTATGTAGGGTCACTGTGAGTAGGAACTGACACAAAAGCACCTAACTATAACAAATCTTCACAGAAGCAGATCATCGGGCCTTTTTTCCATGGGTACTGCTAGGTGGATTCAAACCACCAACCTTAATGTTAATAGTTCAGGGTAAACTCTTTGCACCATCCAGGGACCTGAAATGTATCACATTCCTTTCTATTCCAGCAATTCTCTTTCCCTCTAATTGTTCAATTTTTTCTATTTGCAAACAAGCCCTTCATGCTAATTTTCTCTTTTCCCTCTAAGGCTAAATCTAACATTAACTGCAGAGGTAGTTAAAATTCGTTGCTGTTTGATGGATTCATAGCTAGCTACCCTTCAGGACAGAGTAGAACTGCCCGCATAAAGCCTCCCAAGACTGTAAATCTTTACTGAAACAGACTTCCATAGTTTTCTCCTGACAAGTGGCTGGTGGGTTCCAACCACTGACCTTTTGGTTAGCGGCCAAGTGCTACCAGGGCATCTGCAGAGGTACATTTAGGGTGGGGCTGCGCAGATTTCCCTGTCAGGTGGGAAAGTGTTGATAGTGGCAGTAAGGTCCCTGTACTTTATGATTTTTTTTCTTTCTGGGCATGAACAAATGGTGTTTGTTTTGCTCTTCTAAACCACAGATATGATTGCTATCACACTTCTTCCAAGCCCTGCTTTCTTAAAAAAAAAAAAAAAAAAACCATAACTGAAACTATGTAAGCAATTTTCAAGTAACAATAGCAAAAATATTACTCTTGACTCCTATGGCTTGTGCATTCGGTTCTCTAGATTTCCTTCTTTATGATCATTATGAGGCAGTGCAAACAGGCACAAAAAATTTCCAGGTAAAATTCACACCCAGTTTGTATTAGTTCCATCATTGAATGTGTGGTTGAACAGCAATGAGAGTGTATTACCCATATATAAACAAAAATAAAATGCAATAAATGCAATTATAAACATTCTTTTTTCAAAGAAAATTGTACAATATAACTGTTTCATTAACAACACTCCCATGTAGAGATAAAAAAATGTTATTTTCCAATTCCATGTACAGAGATAGATGCCAGAGAAGAGCTGTTGTCCCTTAGAGACGATATTTTAAATACATTTTGAAAATAAAACAAACAAACCAGAAGTTCGGTTACTATAAAAATCAAGACAAGTCCTGACAATTTTGAGGGAAAGTTGGGTAGGATCAAACACATACTACTCTTTCTCTTGCATAAGAGAGCTAAGTCAAGGAAAATTAAAATATAAAGTGTTATAAATTAAATGTGCTTCATAATCACATCTATAGAAGAAAGCCTTCTTATGGTTTCTAGAAATAAATATCACAAATCTAAAATAACAAAATAATTGACAGACCTAGAGGAATTATTATTTTTTTTACACAACTATGGAAGAAAATAGTAAGAACCAATGTAATTGGATTTCAAAATATCTATTGAAATAGTATTTTGTAAGATGAAATATTGATTTAAAATAAAAAAAATGATGAATTTTTTAGATTTCTGTGTGTAGAAGATGGATGTTGTAGATATCCGATGACTTCCTTGATCAAGCCACAGCTGGTGAGCCTGACAAGTGTGGTATATGTAATGCCAGGATGTGAGAGGTTGGGGCTCCTTCCTCAGCTCAGATTATTGATGAGATTCATTTCACATTCAGAGGCATCCTGCTGTTTGGGGGACAGGAGAACAGATGTATGTGCCAACGGTTTCCCTCCCTAGCTTACATCTCATTGTTGGAGATGTCACATGGAGGTAATGTAGACATTAAGCACACTGGCATTCTGCCTGCTGCCAAACTGGCAGGAAATGATTGGGAGGCAGTCAAAGGGGTATCCGCATACCTGCTAACTAGCCTCCTTCTCCAGTAGTTAAGCAAATATTTCTGACTTTGTTTGACCTCTGAGAACTCAAGCTTCTATTTGACTTACCTGATTCAGTGACAGTCAATTCTCTTCCCTGAGTGCATGTAGCAGTTTATGTATATTAACATATGATGAACTTAAGGCTGTTATTATTACTATTTTTATAAATAAACTAGAACACTTAAGTAGCCAAAATCACACAGTCAATGGAAAGATCTAGGATTAAAGATTAAATTCTGCCTGGCTCCAGGGTCTATGGCATTCAGATAACAAGATTTTGGTGAAGTTATAAATCTGAGTAGGTGATGTCTAGAGTGAATTCCTTTCTGGTCTCAGAAGGTTCCATGCAAACAAAAGTCTGTACCTAATTACATTTCCTGTCAGTCAGTACTAATACAAATCAAACCAACCAGCCAATCCCATAAATTAAAAAAAAAAAAAAGCCTGGATAGCTGGATGGACATAGATGGATGGATGGATGGATGGATGGATGGATGGATGGATGGATGGATAGATAGATAGATGATAGATAGATAGATAGATAGATAGATAGATGATAGATAGATAGATAGATAGATAGATAGATAGATAGATAGATAGATAGATAGATAGATAGATAGATAGATAGATGATAGATAGAAAGATGATAGATAGGAAAATATACATAAAAATGAAATCCATCAAATTAACAAAACTAAAATTTGGGGTTTAGCAGAAGCTTTCCAGTTTTGTTTTCTGTTTTAAATAGGTACTCTATCATACACATTGTTTAAAGCATAAACCCTACATCTGTTTTTTAGGATAGCTTTCTATTTCAGGCTGCTTATAGCTGTGAATTCTATCTATATCTAGAAAAGATGGAAAATATCCTTAATGAAGAAATTTCTAACCATCAGTAAGTCCAATGTGGCAGCTTTAATATGAGTTTAAACACAGACTTTCAAAGTTTTACTTTGACCATTGGTCCTTCTGTGTTATGGACTACTTCAGCTCGACTTCTGGGATATACACAAGGGTGGATTATCCAATAAGCCAGGTAAGCATGGTAGTTACTTTATTTATCAGATCATCTGTAGTGAACAATTTCACGTTTTCTCACCACAATAAAGATTCTGCTTCTAAGTAGAATCTGTCTCTCTCTCAACCCCATAGCACCTTCCTACAGAATCAAAACCTCTTTTCAAATTTACAATCCCTGACAGGGGCAGATAAAATTGGCCCCTATAGATCTGTAAGTAAACACAAGTTAAGCCTGTGCTTACCTGTGTGGTGAAACCCATGTGAAATTGTTCACTGCAGAGTACTAAGTAAGGACAAGTAAGCCCATGCTTGCCTTGCTTATTGGATAATCTGTCCTTGGTTATACGAGGCAAAAAGAAAACTGAGGGAATTTACTCCCGTGTTGTTTCTGGTGACCTGAGGACCCTAGACAGGTCTGCCATCTCTCCATATTTTAGGGTCTTCTTATGCTTGTTTTGTATACAAAGTCCCAGGAGTTTAGCTGTACAGACAGTCCTCGGTTACGAATGTTCAATTTATGGACAACTCATACTTGCCCTTTAATGTTCTATAAATTTGCTCTCACTTTGAAATGATTGAATCAACTTCTACTTGCAACAAATTCTTCGTCACAATCACCTTCACTTGTTGTGTATGCAGTTTTTAAATCATTAAGTGCATGTAAGGCTTAATAAGAACCGTATGCATCTGTTCCGACTCACCTACAAATTCAACTTGAAGAGAGAGTTAGGCACAGATCTCGTTTGTGACCCATGGTCTCTCTGTACTCGGCAGGAGGAACAGGAAAAAAGCTATGTCTTTTCCATCTTCCCAGAAACGTAAGCTCAAATAGATTTTTAAGGTTTCAAGCCAGGTTACTTCTCAAGATAGATCTCACAAATTAAATAATTTTGTTGGTCACCTCCTAAAGTGGAAATCTTTGTTGGCATTATTATAATTGTTGACATTTACTGACACCGTTTCTTTGGCTTGTGCTATAGGCAGCATTCTGCAAGTTACCACCCCCAGCTTCCATCTGTATTACCCTACATCCCTACTTCCTTAAACTCATCTGGTCACAGCTCTTCAACCATGACGTATATGTGGATGCTTCCCAAATACTCTCTTGTCTACTCTATTGCAACTGACTTATTATAATTGGTCTGTCTGTACCCAGTTTTTTTTTTTTGTCTCAATATTTGAGTCCCCAGATATTAAGACAAAAAATTCTTTTTGAAATATAATTGAACCACAACTCTGTTGTTTAACACCTTCATCGGTCACTTCCTACAAATAAGATTAAATTGAAATAATGTCACGTGATATTTAAAGTATATACTGTGCTCTGTCCAAAACTTACCATTCCAGCTTTATCACCAGCGAATCTTGTGTTCACAAATAGTACACCCAAAAAACTAAACCCATTGCCATCGAGTTGATTCTGACTTATAGCGACCCTATAGGACAGTGTAGAACTGCCCCCATAGAGTCTCTAAGGAGCACCTGGTGGATTCGAACTGCCTACCTTTTGGTTAGCTGCTGTAGCACTTAACCACTACGCCACCAGTGTTTCCACAACCAGTGTAGTTGCTTCCTAAACATTTGTATGCCTCCATGACATAGTCTATTCTCCTTACCCTGAATGTGACAGTCTCCTAATTTTTGCATCCATATACCCTTCAAAGCCCTGTTACACCTTGCCTTGCCTGCTTTGCAAAACCCATTAGCAGTGCCATGCTAAGCCATATTGAAGTCTGAGGCAGAAGGAAAAAGTGTTCACCTATATACATTTATCAAAATATCTTTTGATATTTTGAACCAAGTGAAAAAAGTACATGAAAGCTCTGCAATAAACACATGACTGTATAGCAACCAGTGGGGTCAATCTGTTCACATCCCATTGTCAACTCCCATAAACCTACCAGGCAATACCTACAAAGACGACATGACCCAGGGGACTACAGACTGATTGGAAGTGACTGTTCCCATTGTACAATGATGGAAGATTGTAAAATAAGCAACAACAGCTGGCATTCATTTAAACTATTGACATTTTGATCATTATACAGTACTAGCATTAATTTTCATTTTAAAATATTACATTAAAATATTATTTATTTTGAACGCTGAGATTGAAATGCTGCACCCAAAACGAGTACTTCATTTGCCTCATCACTACCCATGCTTAGTTGGAATAAATCACTCCTCTCCTGGGACTCTGTTTATATCACTAATAGAGCTCCTACAATAGTATGCTATATTTAATTATATATATTTTCTGTCTCCTTGTTCCTTTTCAAGTTGACGAAGAACAGGATTTGTATATTATTTGCTTTCATAACATCAGCACCTCGCTTTGTATCAGGCAGGAAGTGGACATGTAAGTGCTATTTAAATGAAACAAATTCCATCTCTGTCTTAAGGACTCAATGTTTAAAGCACACAAATAAACCTACATGTTAAATAATTTACAGATTCTCTATGTGCCTTATCAAAGACACTCTTGCCATTTTATTGTCATGTTACTCTGGAGAGACTGTTATAAAGACATAATGTACACTTTACCAATGAATTCAGCTACTTTAAACATATAGTTGCCATAGATCCATTAATTTCACAAATATATATTGAGAGCCTAGTATGTGCCAGGAACTGGTATACATTCTATGAATAAAAGTTAGATTAATACTGTACCATTATGGAGTTTATACTTTAGGTGGGAAGAGAATTTCTTAACAGATAAAAGTAATTATTTACTAACATTCAGTAATAAGTGCTATGAAGAAATTTGAAGCAGAGTAGTGGGATTGGTGCAAACGGTTCAGCCCTTGACTACTAGCCGAAATGCCAATGTATCAAACCCACCTAGAAACACCTCAGACAACAGGCCTGGTGATCTGCTTCCTAAAGGTTACAGCCTTGAAAACTCTATGAAGCATTTTACTGTGCATACACGGGGTTGCCATGAGTTGGAATCAACTGCATGGCAACTAACAACAACAACAAAGGAATCGATATCAATGCAGGAGAGAGATGATCATAAACATGACGGTGAGGGAAGGCCTCTTAGAGGATGTAACCAACAGAAATCTGAATGAAGAGAGCTGGGCAATGCTAACAGCTTCTGTTCTAAGGGTACTGTTATTTGGGGCCATAGTCCATGTTAACTTAAACAAGCTTTTTAACCTAAGTTAGCTTTCCTCATCTGTGAAATAGTGATAATAAAACCATCTATCTTACAATATTGCTATGAAGATTAAAAGGGATAATGTACTAAAGTGTAGTATCTGGCATATAATAAATATTCTATAGAATTTGACCCTCACTATCGTTGTTATTTTCACCACGTCCTTTCTCCATTGCCCTTGATACCTGGCTTGGTGTTTTGTGAAAGTACAGTTTATCACTAGATTCCAAATTTAGCACTTAGAACATTCACCCACACAGAGTTCCTGTATCTTAGGTCCCAAAATCTAGGAGAGGTAAATTTCATAATAATATTGAATTGATCAGAAAGCAAATTTTTGTGGTTTAGGTCTTGATCGAATCTGACATTTCAAATTAATCTGCATACTCTAAAATTTATATTGGAAGTATTTATTTAGGTAAAGTCAAAATTTGTTCTAATTAACAAAAACTGCTAGAAATATAAATGCAATCTTTTTAAATATTGCTTTTCCAACTGACAAAAATACACACACAAAAAACTAGGGAATGTATTACAAATGGACAAAAAATGAGGAAATTCAAGTAACAGAAATCACTTACGTTCTTGGCAGGATGCTAAAAAAACAGAGAGTGGATAGAAAAAGACATTGTTTCACTACTCATTTCTCAGGCCCTTTGCAGTTCTCTGCCTCTTTGTCTCCCATGATACCCTTTGGTCAAAAATAGAGGCTTGAGTCCACATGATCTGTGGTCTACCTTTCTATCTGTAGAGTGAGATGAAAATTCCCTGGGTTTTGCACTTTGGCATCAATAAAAGCCGGCTGAAAACCATCTTTTTGCTCATTTTTTATATCAGGACAGCTGTCAGCCACAACTGAGTGCTTGACAGGCTGCCTTTTCAGCCATCTGACGTACTGTATTGATAACTTATTATTTTCACTTGTAACAAAATGTTATTATCATGTTCCAAACACTAAGTGTGGAATCTAGAGAGAGGCCTACAGCGGCCTCATCCATCACACACTGTGCTTGACAGTCTTCAGATGGAAGTTCCCAAAGAGAAAACATATGTGTCACACGATATTTCATCTTCCTCCCTTAGTAACTTACACCTTCTGTGGTTGGTAAGATAAGTGATGTGCTGAACTTAAACTAATGGACTTCCTATTCCAAACTGCATAGCCATGTTTTCCTCTGTGTTAAGCACTGAGCAGGTGGTGTTTTCTAATCATTTACGTTATGTTGGTTGTTCTGCCATCATGAGGGAAAGAGTTCAGATTCCTGCACTGCAACTTTTGTAGTAAAATGATGATAAATAGAAGACTGTTGTGTGTGCGTTGATCAGAGAAGCATTTAATTTGAGAGCCATAGCAACAGAAGTGTGTGAGGTGGAGCTGAGCCCTACCCTCAGTAAGTCAAAAGTCACTCAGCATCAACTAGCAGTGCTTTGTCTTGGCTCTTGTCACTTGTTAAGAAATGAGAAATTGGAGCATAGAATCGGTAGAAAAAATGCTCATCACAGTGTCTGAATTTAACAGCGTCAAGTTCATCTGCAGCAACTTGTAAACATTTTGGGGGAAGCATTTTTTTTTTTTTTTTATTCAATTAGAGCCATGAGAAAGGTGTAAAAAATGACTATAATACTGTGGCAGCCAAAACACAGGTCAGGGGGTCTCCACCTGTGCTCAGGGCGTCATACATAATCAAAGACAACAGCTTCTTCATCTCATATCAGTTAAAGGCACCTTTTGCAATTTCTTGTTTCATTCACAGTATAAATAAAGATAGAGATCATAGTAAATAAAAAGAATTGTAAATACAAGCTCATATGAGCCATTTATTCTTTTGTTTTCTTTTCTCTTTTTTTCCTTATTTCTTTTCTGGAGTGAAATTCTGGAGTGAAAACACACATACCATTTTGACTTTGACCTCCAGCTGAGGGTTTACAATGTGCAGAGAAGAATGGGGTAAAGTTGCTGTAAATGGATCTAAGAAAGGACTGACAACTTTATGTAACGGTGAGACTATTGCTCATCCTTTTGATTTTCTTTATTTTCTCACATTCACCCACATGAAGCAAACCATTTAGAATTTGTTTGGATGATGTTTTGGCTGAGAGGACCTGTAAGGAGAATGGTCCAGGAGCTTATCCAGAGCAAATAGGAGAGTCTAAAGGCAGAATAATCAATGGAAAGTTCAATACATGGCCCAAGAGAGAGGAAATGACTAAAAGCTGGAACATCAGTGCTGGCCTTAAGGAAAGAACTGAGTACAAAATTAGAAAGGTGACATGTGAGGCCAGAATCAGTGAAGAATGCAAGCAGGTGATAGTAAATGGTACCTGATGAACCAGGTTAAGCATTTTAGGACTAAAGCCCAAAGAAATGTAGGAAGTCAGGGATTTCTTTTTGTGTGTTACGGGCTATGTGTTTTGGGAATTATGCAATGAATTAAAGGAAGTAAGCATGATAAGATAATATTGAAAAACACAGGAGTATGATTTATTCATCCGTCCATTCATTCATTCATCCATTCATCCATTTGTTATCCAAAAGATTATTTATACTTATTGATGTTTCAGACTTCACATAGGGTTAATTATAACCACATAGAAGCTTAATATTAAAATGGAATCAGAATGTATTCCGCATAACGGAGGAGACTTTTAAATCAAAAACCTGTCTATTTCTTCCTGTCTTTATCAGGAAACTCTGTGACATTGTATATTTTCCTCAAAGGTTAACAGCCTTATTTACATACTCACCCTTGTCAGTTTTTCCAGTAAAATGTTTTTATGTTGCTAGAATACCTTCTTTTATACTCTACATTTCTCTTATTTCAGGTAGAAAAGATTTTCACCTTTTTCTTTGAGATTCTTAACAGCTCTTATAAGAGAAAAGTAAAAGGTTAAGGTTTAGTGAATCTTGTGTTAAAGAAATTGAAGTCAATTTATGATTTTTGAATAAGAGGGCATATACCCAAGTGTTACCGCAAATCACGGATTCAAGCCGTCTGCTGCAAAGCCAATACTGAGAAAGGAGGGAGGTAAGCAGCAAGAGGGCTTTATTGAATACCAGTATCCAAGAGACAGAGAGGATAGATTCCTCCCAAATTCTGTCTGCCCCAAAAGGGCCAGCTGGAAGGTTTTATAGGGAAAGAAAAGCAAAGTCTGAGGAATCTGGAGAATTTTTAATTCCCCTTTGAGGTTGCCTTGCAAACCGCCTACCAGATGTGATGATCTTTTCAAGGTATTCTTAGGGTCCCTTTTGGCATCATTGAAGTTTGGTCTTCTGATATCACTGACTCCTCAGCTCCCAGATCCTAACACTTGTTTTTCATCTTTAGAGAGAAAACATAGGTTAATCTTAAACTTTTACAAAGCCATGAGAGAACGATCAGAGAAAAAAGAATCACAAAGAATGCTATAGCTCACAGGGGTTTCATCAGTTCCCATAAACATTAACTATCCTACCATCTGGATGTTCAAGCAGTATTTTCCCATTTCACAGGTATTTTAGAGTTTTAGCTCAAAAGTGTGAAAGACTTTGGTTTGGGCTTATCCCAGCCACTTTGGGCAAGTCCCACGTCATTTCCAAGTGTTTTCTTCATCTTTAACACTGGTCTAATAATAATACTATATATATCTCTTCAACTCATAATGATGGACTGAGTTTCTAATAAAATTGGTGACAAAATATCTGGACCATAGCTTGTGAGAACTTGACTGGTATTATATATCATCTTTCCTATAATTGGTAACCCTGGTGGTATAATGGTTAAGAGCTACAGCTGCTAACCAAAAGGTTGGCAGTTCGAATTCACCAGGCACTTCTTGGGAACTCTATGGGACAGTTCTACTCTGTCCTATAGTGTCACTATGAGTCAGAATTGACTCAATGGCAATGGGTTTGGTTTGGTGTTTTTGATTCCTATTATTGATATAGGTGCAGGACAACTAAAGGGTACTTAAATTATTATCATTAAAGTTAGTGTGCATAAAATGGTTTAAGGAGTCAAGAACTCTATATTTTCCTAATAGCTAGTATGTAGCATTCATACTGAAAATAAAATTTAGATCACAGACAAACTATATGTGGATATTTTATTTATTTTAAAATTACATATGTATATACCAGTATTGAGGCAGCTGTGTGGTGTAAATGGTTAAGCACTCAACTACTAGCTGAAAGTCTGGCAGTTAGAAATCACCCAAAGGCACCTTAGAAGACAGACCTGGTGATTTCCTTCCAAAAGGTCACAGCATGAAAACCCAATGGAGCAGTTCTACTCTACACACAACTTGTTGCTCTAAGGTGCCATTGAGTCAGTTCCAACTTACAGGGAGATGCTATGTACAACAGAACAAATGAAACAGTGTCCAGTCCTGTGTCATCTGCACAATCATTGCTATCTTTGAGCCTATTGTTGCAGCCACTGTGTCAATCCACTTGGTTACAGGTCTTCCTTTTTTTCAATGACCCTCTTCTTTACCAAGTATGATGTCCTTCTCCAGGGACAGGTCCCTCCTGATAACATGTCCAAAGTATGTAAAATGAAGTCTCTCCATCTTTACTTCTACAGAGCATTCTGACTGTACTTCTTTCAAGACAGATTTGTTCACTCTACCGGCAGTCCACAGTATATTCTGTGTCCTTTGCCAACACGGTAAATCAAAGGTGTCAATTCCTGTTTGGTCTTCCTTATTCATTGCCCAGCTTTCACATGCATATAAGACAATTGAAAATACCAGGGCTTGGGTCAGGTACTCCTTAGTCTTCAGAGTGACATCTTTCCTTTTTATCACTTTAAAGAGGCCTTTTACTGCAGATTTGCCCAATGCAACACACTGTTTGATCTCTTGACAGCAGCTCCCATGGGAGTTGATTGTGGATGCAAGTAAAATGAAATCCTTACAACTTCAATTTTTTTTTTTCCATTTATCGTGATGTTGCTTATTGGTCCAGCTGTGAGGATTTTTATAATCTTTATGCTGAGATGTAATCCATACTAAAGACTGCAGTCTTTGATCTTCATTAGTAAGTGCTTCAAGTCCTCTTCATTTTTAGCAGGCAAGGTTGTGTTATCTGTATATCGCAGGTTGTTAATGAATCTTCCTCCAATTCTCATGCCCTATTTTTCTCCATATTTCCCAGCTTCCAGCATCACAGCAGCACGCAAACCACCACAATACTACAAACTGAAAGACAAGTGGTGACAGTTGTGAACAATATAGCTATACTGATATTTTTTATACTTCAAAATATACAAATGTAAAAACTTGAAAGAATTAGATAAAATAAAGAGATACAGAAGTTTTAATACACTCTAATGAATCATTCTTCAGGGAAACAGAGGTTGCCTAAAGTCACCTTTGAGATCATGGACAATAAGATAAAAAATAAGATTCTCCAAAAGCCAGACATCTCATTCTTGCTATTCTGCTTCTTTTATGAGTAAATTTAGTTATTATCCATTACATTGAAAGTGGAAAGAGGTGTAATTAGAAGATGGAAAATCCATTGTCATAAAGGCAAGAATTTATTAATATCATCATGAACATTTTCTATATGAATCAAGATTTTCACAAGATTCTGCTAGTTTAGCAGCACATTTTCAATAAAACTATTCAAGATTTTGAGTTGGATTAATTTCATTATCTCTGTATTATCTTGGAAGCTTAGGAAATGTGGCTAAATAAAAGTACTGATAGCAAATGCCTATTAGACAAATATTTGTAAAGTTCGTAGTGCAAAGTCCTAATATTTTTGACTTTGGACAATCTAGAGCACCTATGAAAGTGAGGGACAGACATGTACATGAATATGTTTTGAGGAAATTTCCTTAAAAACTCTTATCAGTATTAACTTTGAAAAGTATTCACTGACTTCTCAGACTGGGCTAAATGTCTTCCTGCTTTAAACATTATGATGACAGTAATATCTCTATATTAAATGTCTTCCTCTCATCTTTCCAACTAAGCCTGAATCATTTTCTCTTTTATTTCTTAATAACTGGTATAGTACTTTGCACCTGGTATGCACTGGAAGACAATCCTCCCTGAATTTCTTGTGTTTCTTTGTGTCTTACAAGAAAAGACACTGATACCTTTTGTTCTGGACCAATTTTTCAAAGATGTTTGTTTAGAAAACAACTTTGGAAGATAAAGATAGCATTGCTCTCCAGAGCAAGGGCTGTTTTGCTTATTTTCTGGTAATAAAGATAATGTCTCCTTTCAGGGCAAATGTTGGACAGACTTGTTTGCAGCATATTGTAAAAGAATTGGGTTCCCTAAATTTAGAGTAACTTAGCTCTGATGTAAATCCACTGTTTGTACCATCCACCTGGGCCCCTTTGTTTTGCCCCTGTGGAACTGTCATGGCAAGGGGAGCAGAAAAGAACATAAAGCACATGTTGCTTGCTGTGTCTTGAGTAATAAAGTCCTTTGTTCAGGAACAAGGAGCCCATGTCTTTCCTCAGCATCTACATGACTGTGGCAGGTTAAATTGATATGGCTTTCAAGTAGAGGAAATCTCAGACTTTTCACAGTTCTTGACAGTATGCAGACAACAGAAGTGTATATTTGAGAATAATATATATGGGTGCAAACATACAAACATTACCCAATTATATATTGCTGAGGGAATTTCAAAACTTCCCGCTTCTTCAAATTTATCATTCCTGATCATCTCATGCCTTTATGTAGAGAGTCAGTCACCTTCAAGGCCCTCTACAGAGCTCTACTTTACATACATTAAATCCATAAGGTAGGAGGACATCATTTAAAAGTAACTATTAAAGATTCTCTAATGCAGGATTGATATTTTAAAAAAGAGATGATTTCCACTTTGTAAACGTAGTCACTTTATCTTACAGGGAACGCCTCAGTAAATAATTTTGGTGTGGCAATGGCTATTGTAGAGATAAATCTAAGAAATGCGACTGCATTATCAATGGAAGCAAAATAGTGAGACAATTAGTTGTCGATTGGCAAACCATATGAAAGAAGCACCCAGAGGAGAAATTATATGCCACAGTTACCTGAAATAAAAACCCTGTTTCCCAGCAACCTGCAAGGAGCATTGAGTACAATATAAGCCACTGTGGTACACTTTATCCTTTGTAATTTCTGATAAAAGGACCAGTTACTTTTAAAGTGTGAATTAATAAAGAACAATAGGCCTACGACCTGGAAAAACAAAATTCCTTTTTTTTTTCATTCTGAGTTGGATACAGATTGCCTTCATAAGAAGGAAGTTCTCTGTGTGGGCATCCCCTTGCCATTGAATTGATTCTGGCTCATAGTGACACTACAGGACAGAGTAGGACTGCCCCACAGGGTTCCCAAGGAGCAGCTCTTGAATTTGAACTGGTTAGCAGCCAAGCTCTGAACCACTACACCATCAGGGCTCTTGTGTAACTTCTTAACTCACTTCAAACTAGATAAACATATGAAATTCTCCAAGTTCAAGGACCTGTTTCCTCAGTTATTATTGGAAAGCATTTAGAGATGTAAGTGAATAATATGACATTTTTCTAAATGCAATTGTAAGATAATTAAAGGGAACAAAATCTTTGTGCAGATCATTCATGTACTAAAGCTTCTAAGCTATTTTTTAATGAGAAATCAGTCATCGAAATGTTTTGAATTTTTTTTCATGTATTTAACCTTTTAATGAGTTCTTCACATGATAGGATCATGTGAAGCGAATAAATGTCTTTTTTGAAGGACACCAACATTTGATTGGAAAAATAAAACTAAAAAAATAATTAATTAAAATATACAACTCATTGTAAATAAATGTTGAGAAAGCCTACAATTGAAATAGATCTGAGTCAGATAGGGATAAATTAGGAAAGGCATTTTTGAGGAAAGGATGTTTTAAAGAATCTAGCAAGAATGGAAACGGTTTGGGACAGAGAAAAAAGAAATTGAGAATAAAGTAAAGGGCATTACAAAGGCAGAGAAGTTACAATAAGACAAGTTAGTTTGGATCTCAGAGGGTCACATAGTCTGGAAGGAATCTAACAGGCATTGGAAGAAATCAGGTAAAATTAAGCAAATGGAATCCAGCTGTCAAGGATGACTGGAAAAAACTGTGTGTGACCTTGAAAGGTGGCACTACAGGTTCATAGGCAGGTGAGTGAAATGAAGAAGAAACTTTTCCAAGCAATAATAATGATCACTAACATTTACTTTATGCTTATTCTAATTATAAACATTTATTAGCTAATTTAATTCTCACAACAAACATATGAGAAACAATATCCTAATTTTCTTTTCATAGAAGAGAAAACTGATCCACAGAGCATTTTAATAGCTACCCTAAGGTTATATCATATAATTGTAGGGATTCATGACCAGACAGTCAAATTCTAGGGCCATGCTCATAACCACTGTTTCATATTGCTTTCTGAAGACTGTTAGTGTTAGTGTTAGTATAATTTTGAAAAGGAATGGGCAAATCTTATTGCAATCAATTTAGCTGAAAGCTAAAATAAATCACTTTTAATGGAGGTTTGAGGTTCATCCTTAAATAAAAGAAGAAATAAAAAGAAAAAAACAAAAACAAAATGTCTTCTTCTTTAGCCCAATGAGACACCATCACCACCACTATATTGTTGCTGCTGCCTATTAGCAGAGAGGAGGAAAAGCCGTTCATTCACGCACAGAACTCTCCTGTCTCAAGTCAAAAGAAGAAAAAAACCTGGGAAACCTGTGCCAGCTGTAAATTCCCTTTCAGTTGCATCACTCAATGATACAAACATATGGAAAATGAATTTGGTTAGTGGAAATGAAATGCAGGCTGCAAAAAGGTAAGTTTGTAGGAGAAGGCCCACCAAATGCAACCAAGAAAAAGAGCAAGAAGATGAAAGGGTGAATTCATTGTGGAAATGGAGTCTTTTGATTTTGTGTGTGTGTGTGTGTGTGCCCTAAAAATTGACCTATTAAACATTTATGTTTTGTAAAATCACATTCTTAAGGAACTCAATTAGGTAGCAAAGTAGCTTAATTTTCACCAACACCATCTCTACTAGGTAAGTGGGTAAATTCTTTCAAAGGAGTAAGTGTATTATTTACCTGGTTCATTCTTCCTAATTTTGTTTCTATGAATATAAATAGCTGTGAGACTGGTATAATTACATTTTATTTAATCCCCACCCCCTTGGTCGGAATCGACTCGAGGGCACTGGGTGCTGGGTATATAGATATTTGGAGCCCTGTTGGTGCAGTGGTTAAGAGCTGTGACTGCTAACAAAAGGGTCAGTTTGCATCCACCAGCAGCTCCTTGGAAACCCTGTGGGGCAGTTCTACTCTGTCCTATGGGGTAGCTACGAATGGGAAGCCACTGGATGGCAAAGGTTTTGTTTTTGGTTTGTATTTTTTTTTTTTTTGAGGGGGTTATATAGGTATTGGAGCCCTGGTGGCACAGTTATGAGTAACTTGACCTAGATAATTTTTATGATTTAGTTCCTATGGGGTCGCCATGAGTCGAATCAACTCAACGGCAATGGATTTTTTCTTTTATGAGAGTTCCTAAATAATAGGTCTCTTTCTTTGCTTTCATTTTAAAAAATTCAAGAAGTATTTCTATTTCTGTATATTAAAAGAGGCTGAGTGGGGAACATGGACTGCTACCCCCCACCCAGCATTAAACAGGTCATGCCGCCCACTCATCCTTATATTGTTGGAGTGGTGCCAGACGAAGCCAGCTAAAACAAGGGTTAAGCGGGATCCAGAGTCTCATAAAGTAATACCAAAAATATCCAGATTTCAATAGAAAATCACTCATCATACCAAGAATTTGGAAGATAGCACACTTAATGACAAAAGACCGTCAGTGGATGTGCGACGTTAAGGTGACAGGGTTGCTAAAATCATCCCACAAATACTTTAAAGCCTGTATCCTAAAAATGCTTTGATTAACAATTGCAAACACACATGGAACCAATGAAAAAATAAAAGTATGAGTAAAATATGTAAAGCCTCAGGAAAGCAATAGGAGATAAGAAGAAGAAATGATAATTTTAAAGCTGATAAATATAACAATTCCCCTTTTTAATTCTGAGATGAATACAGACTGCTATGACAGATTTAAAAACAAAACAAAACACAGACCTCAAGACTTTTCAATGTAACGATTTTGGGCTAAGGACCTGGGACTGGATATTAGAAGGGCTCTTCAATCAGCCTTACCTCCTAACTTAGAGTATGCACAATATTTCATTTGACATTGGTTATAGACCTAAACATAAAAGCTAAAATTATAAAGGTGATAGAAGACAGCATTGAGAACCTCATCAAGATCTTGCTGGCAGCAACTTTTCTGGGGCACAAAATGCATTAAGCATCAAAGAAAAATATATTGATATCTTGGACTATACTAAAATTATATTTATTCATCATATACTCAAAAAATGAATAGGCATGCCACAGAATAGAAAAAAAATATTTGCATTATGTGTATCAATCCAGAATTAAGAAGTCCTACACACATATATACAAAAGATAAACCATCTAATCAAAAAGTGGGCAAAAAATCTGAGCAGTCAGTTCATCAAAGAAGATAACCAAGTGGCTACGTAGCCTAAGAACATGTGGTCAACATAGTTGTTCATCAGGGAAGTGCAAATTAAAACCTCAGTGAGATATCACTACACATCCAGGAAAAGTTAAAATGGCTGAAAATACCACGGGTTGAAGAAGATGTGGAACAACTGAAACTCTCATGCTTTTGTGGTGGGAGTGGAAAATTGTACAACTACATTATAAAATGTTGGACAGTTTCTTATAAAGTTAAATTGCTTACCAACTTGATGACACAGCAAATCAATTTCCAGGTATATGCACGAAAGAAATGAATGTATGCATTCACACAGTAATGTACTTCCAAAATTTTTTCACCAAAGCTATAAGTTATTTTATATTTACATTTATTAAATTATGTGATAGATTATTTTAAATTTGCATATGTTCTATGAGAAACGAGTGATATGGGTGTGGTTTAAAATTAAGTATTCCATTTAATGTTTACCATACATTTATAATTGAGTACATTATTCATAATTGAGTAATAACATTACATGTAAATTGCCATCACAATTCTAAAATGTATAAAATAAAGGTAGAATTATCTTCATTCTAAATTGAATTAGTACAGTGATTTTACATGGCTTGCCTAAAGCCACACCATTATTAATTGGAACACTAACTTCGGCCTGTTTGTAAGTAATATGCTCATTCTTCAACTTGATAAATTTAAAATGTCTTCTGAAATGTGTTTTATTAATTCTAATTTATGATTTAATTAAATAATTTACATTATCTCTTAATATATTGAAAATAATGGGTATCTTGTAGCAACAGATGGGTTAAAGTCATAATTCTGCCTTCTAATATTTATCTGATCTTGGCCACTCAGTTTCTTTTTGGTAAAAAAGGAATGGCAATATCTCCTACCCTCAAGGTTATTGTATGGTTTAAATGATATTAAAATGAAATGATTCTATAAAAACACAGAATGCACAGAAGATTCTCCATTTTCAGAAGTCTACAAAGTTTTTTTTCATTTTTATTCACACCTGCCTTAGTTCTGTAAGTGACACTTCATATGGAAGACAATTCATCAATTTCAACCCTTTCCAGTAATGTAACAGTGAATGAAAATTAATCTGGCAAACATAATTAACATTTATGGGTTATTAATTACTTATGCTCATTTTAAAAGTCTTGATTAGAACACAAATTTTCTTACATTGGTAAAAACTGTAGCTAAAATAGGTAAGAATATTTAAAAGATTTTAGTATCAGATTTGGACAACTTAAAATAGTTTCCTAGAACCAGATTTTGTGCCCAACTCTCCATTGTGTTCAAACCCCATAGAATTAAAAAGGCCTGGGGGAGAAGACTTGTATCTAATAGCTACACATCCAATAAGACTTGTATGGCATAAACCATAACCAAAGAAATTATATTAATATGAATTTTATTATATTATTATGAATATTTACAGTGATTTATATGAATATTCTGGGGGACATTCATGGTTCAAACAAAGCTCCCAGACTAAGGTAGATTAGAGAGAAAGGCCTGGCAATCTACTTCTGAAAACCATATGGATCACAAAGTTTCAATCTGCAACCAATCATGGGATTGACACAGAACTGGACAGCATTTAACTATGAGTGAGGGTGGGGGATGACTTGAAGGCAGTTAACAATGACATTATGAATATTTTATTCATTACATTAATAAACGTCAAGAAATACCTGAAAATAAACTGTGTGCTTACCAAGATCAATGCTAATATGCATTGTTTTAAAATTGTGAAATAGTTTTTTGTTGTTGTTGTTGTTTAACCAAATGCTAGATGCACAAAATAATTGTCATAGGATTTTGGAAAGCTAGAGCTCACTGTAGTTGGTGTATACTCATGTTTCTGTCCAAGAAAAAAATTTCTCGACTCAGTTCTTCTTAGCTTCAGTATTAGGAAGGGATTCAGAGAAGCGCAGATGGTATCTTAAGTTCACAAAAATGTGGGGTATAAGATTTAGGTGAAAAAGCCAGTCCCAAAGAGTGTATGCACATTATAGTGGCACTCTTCAGGCTTCTAGTGATTTTTTCCACCCTTGGATGCTAAAAAATAAAATTGGCAATGAAAAAAATTAGACAAAGTGTAAAATTATCCATCTTTGAATGTAAAATTATCCATCTCTGGAAGAATTTTGCCAGTACAGGTTGCTATATATATATTTTTTCCATTGTATAATCTCTTAGTAGTGCTGTCTTTTCAAATAAATTGTGGGTGTAGTTAAGTTGTAGCAAATCTGCAATTAAATGCAAATGTGAACACCACAAAATATTAGAGACCACTCTGAGCACTTTACAAATTTTGCACCAGCTTATATATGCCATAAATATTTACTTCAATAGAGCTAAAGAACTAACGTAACTATATTTAAAAAAATAAATGGCTAAATAAGTTTAAAATTGTATTTATTATTCACAAAAATATGTTAATTCAGTTGACTATTAAATGTTTATATATCAGTAACAGAAATATATGGATTATTCAGAACAGATAGTCTAATATTTTCAAGGAACAGGAAAACTGAATCAACTCATCCGTTTTAAAGTGGTTACTTACTTTAATAATAAAGATTCATTTGAATGCTTAAAATCTGTTTTAACTGTTTATTTTAGAGCTTATTTGTTTTAAAAATGTAAGATGCAATTTTAATGTCTTTAATGTATTCATTCTTTTCTTGTTTTAATTTATTCTTTGCTAAGCAATATTTCCATCCAAAGTATGCAACCAAAGGAGAAAAAAAAAAGTCTTTTCTTTTATGAATAATTAATCCCCATAAATTATAATTAAAGGCTACTGTTCAAGGTGCTGGAGTGTACAATATAGCAAATGGCATTTGTGGTTGAATTACTGCAGAGTGGAAGCTGAAAAATAAGTAATATATAAAAGCAGCTTAAAATAGATAACAAAGGGTGCCCTGCCAAATGGCCCTCTAAAACTTGATACTTTTAGGATTTTTTTTTTTTTTTTGCTGGTGTTGAATTTGGGTTTTAATAGGAGTTGATGTCTAATCTCCCTTTCCTTTTCTATTGCTTAGAATTAAATCTTCCTATAAAACAAGGTAGCTTGCAACAAAGGGTTAGGGATGACGCTCTGGGGGTGCGATGAGTATGGTTATCTTGTACCAAAGCAATTTCACACGACTTGTAACTGTTCAGTGAAGGGTTTTGCTATATAAAAATAGCGTCTTAATTTGATCAGCATAAGATAACTTACGTGTTTTTGAATCAATAATTGGTAAGCACTAAATGTTGAAAACTGGTCTGGTTGTGATACTTGAATAATAAAGACAAGAAAAACTGATACATTCTTATGCTAACGGTGAATTTGTTTTCTGTAGTGTAACTGAGGTCCCGGGACTGATAGAACTTGGTCCTTAGCCTACAGCAGCTCTTTCATAAATGTCTCCCACTAGCCCCAAGGAGGCACAGAGTGTGAGTCAGTTAGCCGGAACTATAATGGAGTTTGTTTAGAAGAACATTTGAGATATTCTGTTTAACCTATTGGAGTTTGACATGATTCCCAGGACAAATAGTATATAACTTAATGTTTCGATACATTTCGATATTCTTAGGTGTTGCTGCTTAAGGAATTCTAAGTAATAAATCAACATACAGGTCATACTTGCTAAGAACATGTGTTCAAGAGTCAAAAAGGTCGTTACTTATTACATTCCTTTTATCTATCGTTAACAGATAGACAACTAATTTACTGTTCATTTTAGGAATTTTCAGAAATACTTAAATCTCACCTTTCGATATTACATACCTCAAAACAAAACAACAACAACCAAAAATCTTAGCCAAAAGAGAGAAGTAAAAACAGTCAATTAAGTAGTAAATATCATCAGAAGAAATGTTAAAGAACATCTTTATTTGTTAGTTTTTGGAAGGAAACAAAGAACAAAGACATTGTGATATCATTCACAGCTTAATTAAAATAATATGAACTTATGAACTAGCACTATATCCTATGGAAACATGTTCATGACAAGTAATTCTCTTACACTTTAATTTTAAATATTACATTATAACAAAAATCGTAATACATATAAATGTAAAATTATAACAATAATAAATTATGTATATTCTACATTTGTTATATGTGATCAAGTAGGATTGCATCTTAGTTCCACTTTTTTGTCTAGCCTAATTACTTCGTAGGTGGATTCATTATTTAGCACTAGGTCATAAATATTATCCATGCTTACTTTTGCTATCATCAGAGAGAAATGATTCATAATATAAAGCCTGAACAATAACGTGATTTTAGGCCCAAGTGATTTAGTATATAGTTTCTCTTTAATTAAAATCAATTCCCTGTTTTAAGAGACTCACATTTTGGATTTGATTAAAAAGGGAGCCTAGATATTTGTTCTCCTAAATTTCCCTTAAGATAAAAAGTGGGAGATAATTTTGTTAATTCCATAGCCCTCGCTAGTTGCCTGAACTTGGGCAAAATTTTTAACCTTTCTGTGTCTCATTTTCAATAGCATTGAGGATAAGGATTGTAATATATTCCTCAAGGGGGTTGCTACGTAGATTAAATAAAATACTCCTAAAAAGAAAATGCTTAGCAAAGTTTCCAGAATATAATAATTAGTAAACAGTAGTAAGTATTATTATTTTCATTTACTACATCACATAAGGTTCTTTTTCTTACGATCTTCTGGAGATTTTCCACCACTCTTCGAACCGTATATAAATATTTTTTCTTCAAAGGAAGATGTCGCTTTTATCTTAAGGTCTGTGGGTTACATAACTGGTCAGATATTCCCGGCTGCTGGCAATCTTAGAACCAGGTCTAGTATCTTCGCATAAACACATTTGTATTATTCAGGACTGTTGTTGTGGTTGTTAGTTGCCATGGAGTCAGCACTCTGACTCATATGACTCAATCAATGCACGACTGACAGAAAAGCTGCCTGGTCCTGCACCATTCCCATGATCAGTTGCAGATCAGACCATTTCTGTCCATAGGGTTTTCATTGGCTGACTTTCAGAAGTAGATCGCCAGGCTTTTCTTCCTAGTCTATTTTAGTCTGGGTGCTCTGCTGAAACCTGTTCAGCATCATAGCAACACACAAACCTCCGTTGACAAATGGGTGGAGGCTGCACCGAGGTGCATTGGCTGGGATTCGAACCAGGCCTCCCACATAGAAGATGAGAACTGGACCGCTGAATCACCAGGCTAGGTCATACTGCAGTAATAAACAACCCCGAAATTTCAGTAGTTTAACACACACACACACACGTAAAGTATTATTACTCCCACAAAGTCTACTGTAGGGGAGAACTCTCAGGTCCAACATTTTAGGTGGCTTTAATTTTATGACACCTTTAGTTACCCAGTGTTCCCTGATCACTCTGGAAAGTGCAGAATCAAGAACCAGATTTTAAATCCTTCCACCTGTAAGGTGCACACATTCTGTGTACCCAGGTAACTCTGGCTAAAGCCAATCACTTGTCCTCACCTATGCCTTCAATGGCAGACCAGGGCCATTCTCTCATGTGTACAGCAGCAGCGAAGTGAGTCTTGTAAATAACGCCTACAACAATGCTGAAATTCTGATATTTCTTGCTTTATTTTACATCTCTACATTTGTTCTCCCTTAACTCTCAAGTTTAATTAATGGAACCTTGTGTTGTACATGTTTTATACCTCTCACTAAGTCTTTTTAGAATAAGATGGGGTAAAGTGAATGTAACTTTAAAAGATAAACTCTATTCTCACTATATTTGTTACTTGCAACAATGAATCTCAAATAATAAATGTGTTAAATTTATTGATGGATAAATATTAGCTAAGACCCATGAATATAAATATAACATTATTGGCCTAATCATGAAATAAGATTTGAATTGGTTGTACCATTATTATTATATTTTCTCTTTTTTGGTTGTTAAAATATAGATACCATAAAATTTACCTAATCATTTTTGAGTGTATAATTAATTCAATGCATTTACAATGTTGTGTAACCCTCACTACTAGCTATACCTAGATCTTTTTTCAACCCAAACAGAAAGTCTTTACACATTAAACAACAACCTCTCTCCTCAACCCCTTGTAACCTCTATTCTACTTTCTGTTTCTATGAATTTTCCTATTCTAGATACCTCATATAAGTGGAATCATATAATATTTGTTCTTCTATGGCTGGCTTATTTCACTTGCCATAATGTCTTCAGGGTTCATCCATGTAGCCAATATTGGAATTTAATTTCTCTTTGTGGTTGCACGATATTCCATTGCACGTGTATACCACATTTTGTTTATCCATCCATCAGTTGATGGACACTTGGACTGTTTCCACCTTCTGGCTATTGTGAATAATGCTGCCATGAACACTGGTGTATAGGTGTCTGTGTGAGTCTCTGCTTTCAAGTTTTTGGGTTATATCTAGGAGTAGAATTTGTGGGTCATAAGGTAATTCTGGAAACACTGGTGGCGTAGTGGTTAAGAGCTACGGCTGCTAACCAAAAGATTGGCGGTTTGAGTCCACCAGGTGTTCCTTGGAAACCCTATGAGGCAGTTCTACTCTGTCCTATAGGGTCACTATGAGTCAGAAGTGACTTGACAGCACCGGGTTTGGTTTCTTTTTTTGTTTGTTTTTGATAAGGTAATTCTATTTTTAAGTTTTTAACTGTTTTCCACAGCTGTAGCACCATTTTACATTCCTACCATCAATTTACAAATGTTTCGATTTCTCCACATCCTCACTAACACTTACTATTCTCCGTTTTTTTTTTTTTTTTTTTTTTGATGATAACCATCCTTGTAAGTATGAAGTGGTTTCCCATTGTGGTTTTGATTTGCATTTTCTTAATGTCTAACAATGTTGAGCATTTTTTCATGTGCTTATTGGCCATTTGTATATTGTCTTTGCAGAAATGTCTGCAAATTTTTTAATTCGTCTCTGTTTATTTTTATTGTTAACTTGTAAGAGTTCTTCATTATTATTGTTTTGGTTTTCTTCAAATTCTTTGTCTCTTTTGTAACCAACACTGTATGTTATGAGGCTGCCAGTGTTTAGAGGATTTATTCATTGTCATGGATCTTTTTAGGAAGTAGATCCTCTGCCCTACTCAGGAATTAAATAAAACTTTGGCCTTCTTAATACATTGAACAAATTATCCTAAAATTAGAAAAGGGGAGAAATAAATCATAGCATTAAGAAATGAAGAAAATTTTGAATCTCTAATATATAATGCAAAGATATTCATGTACTAATTATCTTAGTCTAAAAGCCTAGGAAACTATAGTTTTAGGAACCATAGCAATCCAAAATGGCACACTTATCCTTAACATAATTTAAATTTAAATGTGATGTTCTACTTCTTTATAGTTTGTATTTTTCTGAGCCATAGAGAATGAAATGGAATGAATATAGATCACTAGCAGCCAAAGAGAAAGGTTTGATTTACAAGTTTATTTTATTGATTTACTGATTGATTAAAGAAAATATTAAAACAAAAATTATAATATTGTAACTAGGACCATTTAGACCATTCTAAACTCTGGCAAAATTTTCTTTCAATGTTTGAGCTATGACCAGAGAAGTAAATATTATCTAAAAGAACTATAAAATTTCAGTGTCTAGAAAAATTAAGTTAGAAATCTGTTAGGTTCTGTTGGAAATGTGCGTATTTGAATTCTTACAAATGATAATATGTAATTGCAAATATGTAGCAAATGTAACTTTATCTTAGTATGCATCTTTTAATGTCATTAAATTACCCATTTTATGTTCTGACAACTCTTGCAGATGAAATACACATCAAAGAGGAGATCCAAGCTGATTTCAAAAATGTGTTAAATGAAATCACACAAACCTTGTCAAGCCCCACAGCACAATTTATGCATCATAAATCACACTCTGTCAGGCAGCTACAGGAGGGGCTGGGGTAAGAAGACAAAATGATATATTTGACCCTTTCTGTCTTTAAATTATTAATAACTGATTAGACTACAGGATGGCTTGAAAGACTCATGTAAGGTTTGGGAAATCATTTCAGAAATTCTTGTTTGTTTTTCATATTAATGGCAACAGTATTTGACATTTCATATAAAAAGCATCAAACTACTTTTTGATTTCCTATGCTAGCTCTTAATAACCCTCTTCCATCTCACAAAACAATCACTTTTAATCTTTCTCTAAATTGACATTGTAAATGTTAACTCATTTCTGCTAATTCCTAATATTACCTTTTATTTACAATAAAGAGTTCACAGGTTGCCGTGATATATTTTTCTCCATTCGAATCTCATAAGCCTTAATTGAATTGTTGAAAGTAACTTGCCAGGCATTTTGTTTAGTTTTCTAAGACTAAAAGCATCCGTGAGGATATTAAATTGATTTTTGTTTCCAGTTTATTTTTAACTGAAGTTTAACTCTATTTAACTGACTTTTAAAAGACTCTTGAGCAATTTTTATAACTCGTATTATTTTACTTAGTTTTATTAATGCAGTCAAGAAATACATACTGAGAATCTATTACATGCCAGTTTTTTTTTTTTATGGGATGAGATATCCTGGTAAGCAAAGTCAGGTTCTCCTTGTCTTCCTAGAGTCTGCAGTCCAGTGGGTGGAATTGACTTTGATCAATTAGTTAAACAGATGCATAATTTAAACATACATACTCAGTGCTACGAGAAAAGGTTGTGAAGTTATTAGAGGAATGTAAGAAGAGGGTTTGCTTGATTGTATATGGGATATTCTCACTGAAGTCTTCTTCCAAGGGTGGTATTTGATTTGGGCTGTGTCTTAGTCATCTAGTGCTGTTATAGCAGAAATACCACAAAGAGAAGTTTATTCTCCCACAGTCCAGTACACTAGAAGTCTGAATTCAGGGTGCCAGTTCCAGGGGACAGCTTTCTGTCTCTGTCAGCTTTAGAGGAAGCTTCTTGTCAGTCTTCCCTTGGTCTGGGAGCAACTCAGAGCAGAAACCTCCGGTCCAAAGGATATGCTCCACTCCCAGTGCTGCTTTCTTGGAATGAAGTTCCCCAACTGCGTGCTCACTTCCCCTTCCTTTTATCTCTTGTAAGACAAAAGGTGGTGCAGGCCACAACCCAGGGAAATTCCCTTTATCTGTGGGATGTGACCTGGTAAGCGTGTTACAATCCCACTCTAACCCTCTAATTTAACATAAAATTACAATCACAAAATAGAGGACAACCACAGAATACTGGGAATCATGCCCTAACCAAGTTAACGCACACATTTTGGGGGGGGACACAGTTCAATCCATGACAGGCTACAATCTGAAATACCAAAAAAAGAAAACAAACAAAAAAAAATCCAAAACCTATTGCTGTCATGTTGATTACAACTCATGGCAATTGTTATGTCTTACAGAGTAGAACTGCTCTGTAGGTTTTTTTAATAACTTTTATTGAACTTCAAGTGAACGTTTACAAATCAAGTCAGACTGTCACATATAAGTTTATGTACACCTTACTCTGTACTCCTACTTGCTCTCCCCCTAATGAGTCAGCCCTTCCAGTCTCTCCTTTCATGACCATTTTGCCAGCTTCCCATTCTCTCTATCCTCCCATCCCCCCTCCAGACAGGAGATGCCAACACAGTCTCAAGTGTCCACCTGATTTAATTAGCTCACTCTTCATCAGCATCTCTCTCCTACTCACTGTCCAGTCACTTTCATGTCTGATGAGTTGTCTTCGGGAATGGTTCCTCTCCTGGGCCAACAGAAGGTTGGGGACCATGACCACCGGGATTCCTCTAGTCTCAGTCCGACCATTAAGTATGGTCTTTTTGTGAGAATTTGGGGTCTGTATCCCACTGATCTCCTGCTCCCTCAGCGGTTCTCTGTTGTGCGCCCTGTCAGGGCAGTCATTGATTGTGGCCGGGCACCAACTAGTTCTTCTGGTCTCAGGATGATGTAGGTCTCTGGTTCATGTGGCCCTTTCTGTCTCTTGGGCTCTTAGTTGTCGTGTGACCTTGGTGTTCTTCATTCTCCTTTGATCCAGGTGGGTTGAGACCAACTGATGCATCTTAGATGGCCGCTTGTTACCATTTAAGACCCCAGACGCCACATTTCAAAGTGGGATGCAGAATGTTTTCATAAGAGAATTATTTTGCCAATTGACTTAGAAGTCCCCTTAAACCATAGTCCCCAAACCCCCACCCTTGCTCCACTGACCTTTGAAGCATTCACTTTATCCCAGAAACTTCTTTGCTTTTGGTCCAGTCCAGTTGAGCTGACCTTCCATGTATTGAGTATTGTCCTTCCCTTTACCTAAAGCAGTTCTTAGCTACTAACTAATCATTAAAAAACCCTCTCCCACCCTCCCTCCCTCCCCTCCTTGTAACCACAAAAGTATGTGTTCTTCTCAATTTATACTATTTCTCAAGATCTTATAATAGTGGTCTTATACAATATTTGCCCTTTTGCCTCTGACTAATTTCGCTCAGCATAATGCCTTCCAGGTTCCTCCATGTTATGAAATGTTTCACAGATTCGTCACTGTTCTTTATCGATGCGTAGTATTCAATTGTGTGAATATACCACAATTTATCTAACCATTCATACGTTGATGGGCACCTTGGTTGCTTCCAGCTTTTTGCTATTGTAAACAGAGCTGCAATAAACATGGGTGTGCATATATCTGTTTGTGTGAAGGCTCTTATTTCTCTAGGGTATATTCCGAGGAGTGGGATTCCTGGGTTGTATGGTAGTTCTAATTCTGACTGTTTAAGATAACGCCAGATAGATTTCCAAAGTGGTTGTACCATTTTACATTGCCACCAGCAGTGTATAAGAGTTCCAATCTCTCCGCAGCCTCTCCAACATTTATTATTTTGTGTTTTTTGGATTAATGCCAGCCTTGTTAGAGGGAGATGGAATCTCATCGTAGTTTTAATTTGCATTTCTCTAATGGCTAATAATCGAGAGCATTTTCTCATGTATCTGCTAGCTGCCTGAATATCTTCTTTAGTGAAGTGTGTGTTCATATCCTTTGCCCACTTCTTGATTGGGTTGTTTGTCTTTTTGTGGTTGAGTTTTAACAGAATCATATAGATTTTAGAGATCAGGTGCTGGTCGGAGATGTCATAGCTGAAAATTCTTTCCCAGTCTGCAGGTGGTCTTTTTACTCTTTTGGTGAAGTCTTTAGATGAGCACAGGTGTTTGATTTTTAGGAGCTCCCAGTTATCTGGTTTCTCTTCGTCCTTTTTGGTAAGTTTTGTATTCTGTTTATGCCTTGTATTAGGGCTCCTAAGGTTGTCCCTATTTTTTCTTCCATGATCTTTATCGTTTTAGTCTTTATGTTTAGGTCTTTGATCCACTTGGAGTTAGTTTTTGTGCATGGTGTGAGGTATGGGTCCTGTTTCATTCGTTTGCAAATGGATATCCAGTTATGCCAGCACCATTTGTTAAAAAGACTATCTTTTCCCCAATTAACTGACACTGGGCCTTTGTCAAATATCAGCTGCTCATATGTGGATGGATTTATATCTGGGTTCTCAATTCTGTTCCATTGGTCTATGTGTCTGTTGTTGTACCAGTACCAGGCTGTTTTGACTATTGTGGCTGTATAATAGTTTCTGAAATCAGGTAGAGTGAGGCCTCCCACTTTCTTCTTCTTTTTCAGTAATGCTTTGCTTATCCGAGGCTTCTTTCCCTTCCATATGAAGTTGGTGATTTGTTTCTCTATCACATTAAAAAATGACATTGGAATTTGGATCAGAAGTGCATTGTATGTATAGATGGCTTTTGGTAGAATAGACGTTTTTACTATGTTAAGTCTTCCTGTCCATGAGCAAGGTATGTTTTTCCACTTATGTATGTCCTTTTTAATTTCTTGTAGTAGTGCTTTGTAGTTTTCTTTGTATAGGTCTTTTACATCTTTGGTAAGGTTTATTCCTAAGTATTTTATCTTCTTGGGGGCTACTGTGAATGGTATTGATTTGGTGATTTCCTCTTCGATGTTCTTTTTGTTGATATAGAGGAATCCAAGTGATTTTTGTATGTTTATCTTATGACCTGAGACTCTGCCAAACTCTTCTATTAGTTTCAGTAGTTTTCTGGAGGATTCGTTGGGGTTTTCTGTGTATAAGATCATGTCATCTGCAAATAGAGATAATTTTACTTCCTCTTTGCCAATCCGGATGCCCTTTATTTCTTTGTCTAGCCTAATTGCCCTGGCTAGGACTTCTAGCCCGATGTTGAATAAGAGCGGTGATAAAGGGCATCCTTGTCTGGTTCCTGTTCTCAAGGGAAATGCTTTCAGGCTCCCTCCATTAGAGTGATGTTGGCTCTTGGCTTTAGATGCCCTCTATTATGTTGAGGAATTTTCCTTCAATTCCTGTTTTGCTGAGCTTTTTTATCATAAATGGGTGTTGGACTTTGTCAAATGCCTTTTCTGCATCAATTGATAAGATCATGTGGTTTTTGTCTTTTGTTTTATTTATGTGGTGGATTACATTAATGGTTTTTCTGGTATTAAACCAGCCTTGCATACCTGGTATAAATCCCACTTGATCGTGGTGGATTATTTTTTTGATATGTTGTTGAATTCTATTGGCTAGAATTTTGTTGAGGATTTTTGCATCTATGTTCATGAGGGATATAGGTCTGTAATTTTCTTTTTTTGTGATGTCTTTACCTGGTTTTGGTATCAGGGAGATGGTGGCTTCATAGAATGAGTTGGGTAGTATTCCATCATTTTCTATGCTTTGAAATACCTTTAGTAGTAGTGGTGTTAACTCTTCTCTGAAAGTTTGGTAGAACTCTGCAGTATAGCCATCCGGGCCAGGGCTTTTTTTTGTTGGGAGTTTTTTGATTACCGTTTCAATCTCTTTTTTTGTTGTGGGTCTATTTAGTTGTTCTACTTCTGATTGTGTTAGTTTAGTTAGGTAGTGTTTTCCCAGGAATTCATCCATTTCTTCTAGGGTTGCAAATTTATTAGAGTAAAATTTTTCCTAATAATCTGATATGATTCTTTCAATTTCATTTGGGTCTGTCGTGATGTGGCCCATCTCGTTTCTTATTCAGGTTATATGTTTCCTTTCCTGTATTTCTTCAGTCAGTCTGGCCAATGGGTTATCAATTTTGTTAATTTTTTCAAAGAACCGGCTTTTGGCTTTGTTAATTCTTTCAATTGTTTTTCTGTTCTCTAATTCATTTAGTTCAGCTCTAATTTTTATTATTTGTTTTCTTCTGGTGCCTGATGGATTCTTTTGTTGCTCACTTTCTATTTGTTCAAGTTGTCGGGATAGTTCTCTGATTTTGGCTCTTTCTTCTTTTTGTACGTGTGCATTTATCGATATAAATTGACCTCTGAGCACTGCTTTTGCTGTGTCCCAGAGGTTTTGATAGGAAGTATTTTCATTCTTGTTGCATTCTATGAATTTCCTTATTCCCTCCTTAATGTCTTCTATAACCCAGTTTTTTTTCAGGAGGGTATTGTTCAGTTTCCAGGTATTTGATTTCTTTTCCCTAATTTTTCTGTTATTGATTTCCACTTTTATGGCCTTGTGGTCTGAGAAGATGCTTTGTAATGTTTAGATGTTTTGGATTCTGCAAAGGTTTGTTTTATGACGTAATACTTGGTCTATTCTAGAGAATGTTCCATGTGCGCTAGAAAAAAAAGTATACTTTGCAGCAGTTGGATGGAGAGTTCTGTATGAGTCAATGAGGTCAAGTTGGTTGATTGTTGTAAGTAGGTCTTCCGTGCCTCTACTGAGCTTCTTACTGGATGTCCTGTCCTTCTCCGAGAGTGGTGTGTTGAAGTCTCCTACTGTAATTGTGGAGATGTCTATCTCACTTTTCAGTTCTGTTAAAATTTGATTTATGTATCTTGCAGCCCTGTCATTAGGTGCATAAATATTTAATATGGTTATGTCTTCCTGATCAGCTGTCCCTTTTATCATTATGTAGTGTCCTTCTTTATCCTTTGTGGTGGATTTAAGTCTAAAGTCTATTTTGTCAGAAATTAATATTGCTACTCCTCTTCTTTTTTGCTTATTGTTTGCTTGATATATTTTTTCCATTCTTTGAGTTTTAGTTTGTTTGTGTCTCTAAGTCTAAGTTGTGTCTCTTGTAGGCAGCATATAGACGGATTGTGTTTCTTTATCCAGTCCGAGACTCTCTGTCTCTTTATTGGTGCATTTAGTCCATTTACATTCAGCATAATTATAGATAAGTAAGTGTTTAGTGTTGTCATTTTGATGTCTTTTTATGTGTGTTGTTGACAATTTCATTTTTCCACTTACTTTTTTGTGCTGAGACGTTTTTCTTTGTAAATTGTGAGATCCTCATTTTCATAGTATTTGACTTTATGTTTGCTGAGTCGTTACGTTTTTCTTGGTTTTTATTTTGAGTTTTGGAGTTGTTATACCTCTTTGTGGTTACCTTAATATTTACCCCTATTTTTCTAAGTAAAAACCTAACTTGTATTGTCCTATATCGCCTTGTATCCTTCTCCATATGGCAGTTCTATGCCACCTGTATTTAGTCCCTCTTTTTGATTATTGTGATCTTTTACTTATTGACTTCAATGAGTCCCTGTTTTGAGCATTTTTTTTTAATTATTCTTAATTTGTTTTTGTGATTTCCCTATTTGAGTTGATATCAGGAAGTTCTGTTCTGTGACCTTGTGTTGTGCTGGTGTCTGATATTATTGGTTTTCTGACCAAACAATTTCCTTTAGTATTTCTTGTAGCTTTGGTTTGGTTTTTGCAAATTCTCTAAGCTTGTGTTTATCTGTAAATGTCTTAATTTCGCCTTCATATTTCAGAGAGAGTTTTGCTGGATATATGATCCTTGGCTGGCAGTTTTTCTCCTTCAGTGCTCTGTATATGTCATCCCATTGCCTCCTTGCCTGCATGGTTTCTGCTGAGTAGTCTGAACTTATTGATTCTCCTTTGTAGGAGACCTTTCTCTTCTCCCTGGCTGCTTTTAAAATTTTCTCTTTATCTTTGGTTTTGGCAAGTTTGATGATAATATGTCTTGGTGTTTTTCTTTTTGGATCAATCTTAAATGGGGTTCGATGAGCATGTTGGATAGATATCCTTTCGTCTTTCATGATGTCAGGGACGTTTTCTGTCAGCAGATCTTCAACTATTCTCTCTGTGTTTTCTGTCTTCCCTCCCTGTTCTGGGACTCCAATCACACGCAAGTTATTCTTCTTGATAGAGACCCACATGATTCTTAGGGTTTCTTCATTTTTTTTTAATTCTTTTATCTGATTTTTTTTCAGCTATGTTGGTGTTAATTCCCTCGTCCTCCACATTTCCCACTCTGCGTTCTAATTGCTCGATTCTGCTCCTCTGACTTCCTATCGCATTGTCTAATTCTGTAATTTTATTGTTAATCTTTTGGATTTCTGCATGCTTTCCCTCTATGGATTCTTGCAACTTACTAATATTTCCACTATGTTCTTGAATAATCTTTTTGAGTTCTTCAACTGTTTTATCAGTGTGTTCCTTGGCTTTTTCTGCAGTTTGCCTTATTTCATTTCTGAGGTCATCCCTGATGTCTTGAACTATTATGTAAATTAGTTTTTTTATATTCTGTATCTGATAATTCCAGGATTGTATCTTCGTTTGGGAAAGATTTTGATTCTTTTGTTTGGGGGGTTGTAGAAGCTGTCATGGTCTGCTTCTTTATGTGCTTTGATATCGACTGCTGTCTCCGAGCCATCACTAAGATATTGTAGTGATTTATTCTATATTTGCTCACTGAGTCTTATCTTGTTTTGCTTTCTTTCAATATACGTGTATGGGCTACTAGATTGTGCTGTCTTGAGTGTTGTAGCCCTTGACTTACTTATCACCTATAACCAGCTGGTTTGGGCTGTTGCCAGATATATATGCCTGAGTCTATTCACTATTCTTGAGTAGAATCTGATTTGGGGTCATCAAGTGTGTGCGGCACCCTAACACCTATTCACCTTGAGAAATAGTGGTGATAGTTTTGTGCACCAGATTCTATTAGCATCTGGGGTTCACCCTCTGGGGCGGCAGGATGCTGACAGGCTTCCCCCAAATGTCAGTGAGGTAGGTGCGTCTCTATTCCTAAAGCATCTTGGTGGGAGGGCTCTGCAGCTGTACCTTAGGCCCCCAATGCAAGTACCTCTACAGATTGATAGGTGTCACCCTCCTTAGACCCCTAAGGCAATTGGCTAGGTGGTCTGGGGGAAGCTTCAGCCCTCAGTTCCCTGTTGCGGGTCAGTTAGGGCTCTGTTGAATAAGCAGAGATATCAGACCTGGGAAACTTGTTTTTCCAGTAAATCTGCTAAAAAAAAATGCAGTCACATCCCTATCAGAACTGCCTTTGCATTATAACAGCCAGCTTGTTCCCTGTAAGGATAAAAGCCCAAGGTTTGGATCATATATGGTTGGCTGGAGCTGGTTCTGTGTTTTTAGTCCAATTAGGGAAGGATTTTTGGTCCCTGGGTTTTTTGTGGTTGCTTCTCTCAGGCCGGAAGAATGGGTTAGGAAAAGACCAAAAAAAAAAAAAAAAAAAGGGAAAAGCAAAGCCACGGAGCCAGAGTCGTTCTCCCTCTGGCTCAGGAAATTCCAATGTTAATGAAGCCGCCTGGGAAGGGGAGGGGAGGGTTCAGAAAAACAGGAGAGAGTAGCACCCCGGAATATAGTCAAAGTTGTTTATCTTGCTTGGGATGACTATTTTATCTGAGATTCCCAAGGGGTGTGTTACCTATGTGTGCTGGCTGGGTACAGATTGCCCCCGAGGGTCTGGCCCGCAGAAGCCGTGGTCAGTTCCTCCGCTGCCAATCCAAAGCCCAGAGTCAAGGTTCCACGGCGGGGACGCTTCACTCCTGGCTCCAAAATCAGTCACTGCCTCCCGGGGACTTCTCCTCCCTCCAGCCCCATCGCCACACTGCCAGTGCTGACCGGCTGGCCCCCTCCGGGGTCAGTTCAGGGGGGTAGGGCTGTGCCCCATGTTTGCGCCATGACAGGATGCTGTGCTCAGCTCCCCTGTGCCCAGTCCAAAGCCCAGCATCAAGGTTCCCCGGCTGGAACGCTGCACTCCTGGCTCCAAAAACAGTCACTGCCTCCCAGGGATTTCTCTTCCTGCCAGCCGCGTCTCAGCGCTGCCCAAGCGGACTGGCTGGGCACCATCCCGGGGTCAGTTCAGGGAAGTAGGGCTGCGCCGCGTGTTTGCGCTGTCACAGGATGTTGTGTTCAGCTCCCCCTGCACCCAGTCCTAAGCCCGGCGGCAAGATTACCTGACTGGGATTCTGGCTCCAGGCTCCGAAAACAGTCGCTGCATCCCCGTAGTTGTTCGTTCTCCGTCTCTGTCACTCAGGTCAACTCTTTAAATCTGTGTTTGCTGTTCAGAGTTCATAGATTGTCATGTGTGTGATCGATTCACTTGTTTTTCCGAGTCTTTGTTGCAAAAGGGATCCGAGGTAGCGTCTACCTAGTCAGCCATCTTGGCCCCCTCCTCCCTTGGCTGTAATTTTTAAGGAAGGAGATTACCATACATTTCTTCCAAGGCACCGTTGGGTGGGTTCGAACCACCAACATTGAGGTTAGTAGCCAAGAGCAAACCATTTGCAACGCTTAGTGGACTGAAGTACAAGGAAGAGGTAACCAGGTAATTGAGGAGATAAGGTACCTTCTGGGCAGGAGGGACACAGTATGCAAAGCTCTTCAGGGTTGGGAAAGAGAAGAGTCCCTTGTCAAGGACAAGGAAAGATAGGCATGGCTGGACTGCAGAGAGCAGGAGGAGAGGGTGGCAGAAGAGACCTTCTCATTCATGCCAGAAATTTGGAACATTTAGTGAGAAAAACGAAAACTCTATTGAGGGGATTTAAGAAGGAGCCTGACATGATAAGATCTATGTTTTTATGGTCTTGATTTATGTAATGTGTAATCTTTTGAGAGAAGAAAAAGATGTGGAAAACCAGTTAGAAGGTTGCTCCAGTGGTTCAGGTGAGATAATCATTTGTGGCAGATTAATAGTGAGCGTATTTTTATCTAAAACTTTGATATTTTAATCAACATAGATTTTTTTTGCATTAATTTTAATTTTTAAATAACCTTGCTAAAATATTTAATGTGATTGTTGATCTTTTGCCCCTCAAATTTTGGTGCACAAAACAAGTGCCTTACTGCCCCCTCTTAGCCCTCACCCTGTGTGATTTAAGATTACTTTTATAGACTGAGAATCTATTCTCCAAATTCTACTTCTCTCATTTGTCTTATACCCAGCTAAATTTAGTAATTTATGTTAATTTCCAGGTCCCTGTGTGCATCTGAGTTTGCAATCCATGTTCCATGCATAGCAACTGTGTATTTCTCTTACCATTTATGCATACAGTCATAAAAAAGGAGGCCTGCCCTTTCCCAATGACATAAGGATAAGATACCTATAGCTGTGTTTCTTATTTTTACATGACCAAAAATGCTTTTGTAACTTGTAAAATGATTTCAGCCCTGTAACGCATTCTGTATTTATTTGAATATATATGTATTTTATTGTTAAGGATATAGAAAATTAGCAGGAATCACTTCACTCGTGAGTTCATTATAATAAAGTTTATAATCTAAGCTTATCTCTCTCTCTCTCCAATAATTACTAAATGAAATACAATAACCACTGAGGGACTATGGACTAAAGTACCACATGAAGGAAAGACTACACCAGCCTGAGACCAGAAGAACTAGATGGTGCCTGGCTACCACCAGTGGCAGCTCTGACAGGGATCACAACAGAGAGTCCCAGACAGAATGGGAGAAAAATGTAGAATGGAATTCAAATTCCTTAAAAAAGACCAGACTTACTGGTCTGACAGAGACTGGAGGAACCCTGGAAACTATGGCCCCCTGACACTCTGCTAATACAGAACTGAAACTATCCCCAAAGCCCACTTTTCAAAGATTTTGTAGAAAGGTCTGTAAAACAAAAAATGACACATGTGAGCAAAGTGCTTCTTAGTTCAATCAAATATACCAGACCAAATGAGCAACTCCTGTCCAAAAGCAAGATGAGAAGGCAGGAAGGGACAGGAACTGGATGAACGGGCGCAGGGAACTTGGGACAGAAAGAAGGAGCTTGCTCGCACATTGTGGGGATTGTAACCAATGTAACAAAACAGTTTTATATAAATTTTTGAAGAGAAGTTAACTTGAGCTGTAAACTTTCACCTAAAGCACAATAAAATTAAATATATATACATATACACTCCATGTATGAAAGAAAATAAAAATGCGTGTTTGAACAGGAAATTCATTATATATTTTTCTGACAGCCAAACTATTTCCCACCATTGTATTTCAGTTTAATTATTCAAGATGTTAGTATTTAAGGAAATGTTTAAAAACAGGTTTCCAACCTGACGTCCTTCTATCAGCTTTTTTTATTACTAATCTACTCTGTACTATATGAAGAAGAATGAGGTATCAGGATTAGAGGAAGACTATTAACAACCTGCATTATGCAGATGGCATAACCTTGCTTGCTGAAAGTGAAGAGGACTTGAAGCACTTACTGATGAAGATCAAAGACCACAGCCTTCAGTATGGGTTACAATGTAACATAAAGCAAACAAAAATCCTCACAGCTGGACCAATAAGCAACATCATGATAAATGGAGAAAAGATTGAGGTTGTCAAGGATTTCATTTTACTTGGTTGCGCAAACAATTTCCTATGAAAGCAACAGTCAAGAAATCAAAAGATGCGTTGCATTGGGCAAATTGGCTGCAAGAGATCTCTTTAAAGTGCTAAAAAGCAAAGATGTCACCCTGAGGACTAAGATGTGACTTATCCAAGCCATGGTGTTTTCAATTGCCTCATAAAGTTGGGAAAGCTGGGCAATGATTAAGGAAGACTGAAGAAGAATTGACGCCTTTAAATTGTGGTGTTGATGAAGAATACTGAATATACCACAAAATGCCGAAAGAATGAACAAATCTGTCTTGGAAGAAGTACAACCAGAATGCTCCTTGAAAGCAAGGATTGCGAAACTACGTCTCACGTACTTTGGACACTTTTTCAGTAGGCATTGGTCTCTGGAGAAGGACATCATGCTTGGAAAAGCAGAGGGTCATTGAAAAAAAGGAAGACCCTCAACAAGATGGATTGACACTGTGGCTGCAACGATGGGCTCAAGCATAGCAACAATTGTGAGGATGGTACAGGACGGGGCAGTGTTTCGTTCTGTTGTACATAGGGTCGCTATGAGTCAAAACCAACTCAACGGCACCTAACAACAACAAGCTTGTACTGAAGCTCTGCACAAGTTCTCCCTCACCTTAGGGCCAACATCCTCACTCTCTTTTCCTGAAGTTCCCTTTCCTGTAGAAAATTGTCTTCCCTAAATCTTTGCAGTTCTGATGGCATTCCTCTACCACCCAAAGGGTGGACGTGTGATCTGAAATAAGTCAATCCCATTCTCTTCCTGGAAATTGATTCTTGAGCAAAGGCATTTAGGTGTACCTCTTTCACAGCAGCACTTCAGAGCAGTAGTTCTCAAACTTTGCTGAAATTTGGAAGTTCTTAGAATTTTTAAATATTCTATGTGCTGGTCATAAGGAGTCCCTGGGTAGTGCAAACAAGTGCTTTATTAGTAGCCAAAAGCTTAGCAGTTCAAACCCACTCAGAAGTGCCTCAGAAGACAGGCCTGGCAATCTGCTTCTGAAAAATATATGTATATTGTCTACTTGAAGGACAGAGTCTTCCTTAATGCTAAACAAGTTGTCCTAAACAAAATGAAAGACCTTCAGATTTCATGGTCTTACCTGGAATAGTAAAGAGAGTGTAACTAATTTTTTTTTTTTAATCCTGCAAGGAAAAATCCAAGGGTGAATATTGTGCCTTCCTGTGGCTCTTTAATTTAGAAATTAATCTATGTGGGGTGAAATGTAATTACTCTAAAATTTTCGAATAAAAAGAATAACTAGTATTAGAAGAAATAATTTCAAAAGTGATCATTATCTTTGCTGCACAGACCATGTTTACAGCTTCTCATTAACCATTATTATAATAATCCAAATGTGTAAAATTTCAATTTATTTGGCTAACTTTGAAAATTACTTCTTTCCAGATGCCTCAGAAAAGCAATTGTTTGTGCACTGAATTCACGACATAGTTTGATGAAATTTTCTTTATCTAAGGACTTTTACTAAGACAAAAATTTTAATTTTCTTTGTATTATCTGTAATATAAAATCTTATGACTGCGTAATAGTGTTACCAGAGAATAGCCTCAGTTCTCGTCTTCAGTATAGGAAAGAATTCAAACACTGAGACAAATAGCGCCAAGCGAGCAGAGGTTTGTTATAAAGCAGAGGGTTAGTAGCGAAAGTACACTTGACTTGGGAGCATCAAGCAGGCTACTCAGGTAGAGAAAAAATCTGAGCGTCCCAATAGTTGTTTTCTTAGGGTTTTATACCCTTCTTGTCTCTTATCTCTCCCTGTTAACGTTTAACAGCCAAGTCAGGGATCCCTATAGGGAATATTTCCTAGGCTTAATGTTTAATTACTAAGTTAGGGACCTTATCAAGTTAGGGATCTGTATAGGGACCATTTCCTTGGCTTTAACATTTAACTATGTAGGGACCATCTTACCGAGGAATGTCACTATCCCCTATCTCTTCCTCTGTAGGGACTATCTTACTGAGGAAAGTCACCACCCCCTGTCTCTTCCCCTATAGGGACTATTTTATTGAGGCATGTCACCACCCCTTTTCTCTTCTTTTTCCCGAGTGCAAGCTCTCCCCCTTACAATATCATTGATGAATCCTGAATTTGGCAGTGTTCTCTGCCTTTCCACACTCTCTCTTATAGCTATTTTATGACATTTGTTTAAATACATTTGACCGTGTTAGGATATTAACTTTTATCTTTAGTAAAACTTCTTTTTCCTGAAAACTGAAAAAGCAGCATAGGATTCTGGCATTTTATTCTTAACCACTTTAAATATATTTTTAGTAGTGCTGGTAAGCAATAACTATCAGGAGTTACTCCTTTCAATTTTCATTAGGTGCTTCACACACCATCAAATGTGTATTTATAGAGCATTTTCAGTGATATTATCTGCAACAAATAAATGAAACAACTGAACAGCAAATTTTATTGGAAATCAAACTTGAGCAATTTGAAAAGAGTTTATACAGCAACAAGTTTAAAAGGAAAAGACACAATCCAATATGACAATTTTGCCAACATATGTTCCAAAGACTGGTGGTTTCTATTTGCACACAATACTTAACAAGCCTTGAATTTTGCTGGCCATGGGTATGCCCTAGACTCTTCTGAGAATATTATCTAGTAGCCTCAGGAAAAGGTCACAGAAAAGTACCTTCTTGTTTTGTTTTCTTCCTAACAGTTTTATAACCATGGTGTCCCAGATCCAACTTCCACATCTCTTACCTCAAGACAATCTTATCTAGCATTGTTAACAACTAGAGATTTTTAGAACAGATTGCCACAGTCCACATGACTCTCTGTGAAGAAGAGGCAGCTCAACCCTTCCTTTTTCAGCAGCATTTAAGGGGAAAATGATCTTTGTTGCAAAATACTTGGATACTAAGGAAGGCAGAGTTAACTATGGATAGAATAAGCCCTGTTCAACTCCTAGCCAGAAAGGCATCCAGCAGGCTCTTCTGTTTTTCCCAAGGGCTCTGCTCCAGTGCAGTTGAAAAGCCATAAACACATTTAATAAAAATTTTGATGAATGCTAAGGAAACAAATACAGTATAATCTTGGAGCTTATAGCAAGGAAACCTTATCCGACTGGGAGAAGGTAGAGTCAGAAAAGACATCCTTGGGGAAATAACATTTAAGTTGTAGACAGAAAGCTGCATAGGCTAAATAAAAGAATAATATTAAGAAGAATGACAAGGAAGAGGAAAGGACAAACTACAAAAATGTCTTAGGAAGAAAGAATTTGGAGGGAAACAGAAATACAAAAGATGAGAAGAAGCTAGAAAAGAAATCAAAGATTGTAGGTTTTTATTAAACTCAGGATTAGGATTAATAGAACTTTGTGGAAAAACTTTAAAAAACGGTCATGAAAAAAACAAAATTTTGTTTTCAAAACACGGTACGAATCCACTGTGAAGTACAGATCACATCAAGGTGAGGGTGAATATGAAGTCACCAGACAGGAGGTTATTTCAATAACATCAGGGACAAATGGAGGCACCTTGAGCTAAGACAGTAGCAATAAATGAAGAAATGTCAAAAAAAAAAAAAAAAGTAAAAGGAAGCAGAAATAAAGTCATTTTGATAACTTTTCTTCATTCTTCAAATATTTATCTTGAGCCTCCTTGTATACCAGGCACTGGATTAGTCAGAGGGAATACAGTTATGAAGAGAACTAAGTCCCTGTCCACATGAAGTTTATGTATCTCATTGCAAAGAAGCAAATGACAATCAAATGAGCACACACACATAGCTATAGAATATAAGAGCATAACAGTATATTAACTGGAGAAACAGAGTTCCAGGCAGAAAAACAAAAACTCAAAAGTCCTGAAATGTAAGCTGCTTGGTGTGTTGGAGAAATAATCAGGAGGTCAGTAGTTCAGTGTGGCTAAAGTAGGGTGAATGACATAGAGAGTGGTGAGAGATGAAGAAAAGAAGCAACAAGACTCAGATCAGGTAGATTCCTGAGACCATGGTAAAAAGTCTGAATTATACTTTAAGTGAGAAAGCCATTGTAGAATTTTGAAAAGGGGAGTGATATCATTCGTAGAAACATGTAGAGATATTATTGTAAAATAATGTCTGATTTTTTGCTTGAGCAACGTTAAAGGAAAAGCAATAATCATTTACTGAGATAAATAAATTGGAGAAGGAGCAGGGGCTTTTTTGGTGGAGGCACATGGGATCTCCATCAGTGGGAATCAACTCAGTGGCAACAGTTTTAGTGTTTGGACAGTGAGTGGAGATGGAGTGTTACGGTTGGGGAAAGCTTACAAGTTCAACTTTTTTTTTTTTTTATAACATTCCAAGTTTATCTAGATACACTACAGAAAAAAGGACAAATATTGATATTCTTATTCATATCCATTCACCTACTATTTTGTTGAGTAATATATTGTGATAGGAATAAAAAAAATAGAAAAATGTTACAAAATATATTTGCACTACATTTAAGATGATTTCCTCCAATGACCTTTACATAATAGGAAAGATACTGAAACCAATAAGCATGGCAACTCAGTCGCTCCAAGGCCATTCAGTCAGGAAAATAGACTATTGCAGCAATGTCCCTGGAAAAATAAGTAGAATGATTCATCCTGCTAAAGAAGGCATCGATGCCTTAAGTTCCTCTTTGACTCTGACTGGTGTGCTGTGTCTGCACAACACAGTATTCTCAAGGAATGTCTTACTGCAATTTCCTTATTCTCAAATATTTCTTTTATTTATTTGAGTTTTTAAACAAACAAGATAATTATTAAACTTGGTCTAAGTCATAATTTTTAATCACTCTATTAGTAAGCATAATGTCAACTACTTTACATTTATGTAATATGGTGATAAACATATAGATAGATCCAGACAAATAGATACATGGATATATTGTCACAAGTGAAATCTCTTGAGAAGAATACTCTGAGAATAAAGCTAAGATGATGGGCATTTAGATGGACCCTTCTTATTTACCATAAAAAATGGTCAAGGGTATATTTAACATTACATTGTTAAATAAACAAAGAAGAAGAAAAATGAGTATGGAAATATACCAGTTATATAAGTATATATTTTTATGCAACATATATTTTAAAATATGTTGTAACACATTAACCACAATAATCTTTGAGAAGAAATGTATATATTTTTCTGACTTAATCAATTTTTTTTTCTAATTATGTGTTACCTTTGTAATACAGTCAAAATTGTTTAATAATTGGGATATATGTCTTATTAAATCCCTATTGGTAGTCACTATTCCTCATACTTCTATCATTTTTAATCATGATAATAAATTCCTTATGCTGTCACTGGTATTTGTTCATCATTCTATTACCCCTTGGAAGCAATGAAATCTAAGACTCCACTAAAATTGAAATTTATGAATCTTTAGTAGTAACAGATCTCGTAAGCTTTTCTCTAAAGACAAACACTGTCATTTTCAGCATCATTTTCTGTTGCTAACTGCCCTTAAATGCTCACCATAAGCATTTCATGAGAATTATGAAAATTATAAATTGTTACTGTAAAATTATTGAATCTAAAATGTGGGAGTATCATCTACAAAATGCCACATGTTGCCTGGAAGGACCTATAAGGCCTTAACAGTAATTTATATTTTTGCCAGGAATGAATTATGATTCATTTTTTTATAAGATTAGCTAATTGTCCATAGGAAAGTCACAGAGCACTTGGCTGTAATTGGATGAAACTCATGAAAGGATGGACTCCATAGAAAAGCTTTGTACCATTCTCAAAAACCTTGGAGAGGCAGCACGGTGCACTGACAGAGATAGGCAGCGAGGCTGGATACCAAGATACTGAGTGAATTACGGACATGATGGTGGAGAACGTGCCAAGGTCAACATTTGTCTACCCTAAAATGTCACTTGATGGCTGCCAGAATCATCCCTTTGAACTTAAAATTTAACATCTAAATATTTAATTTAAAGGAAAGCATATATTATTTAGAGATCTATCAACTCAATTGGGCAATAAAATTGGAAAACAGACAAGATTTCAAGCAGAACACAAATATTTCCTTAATTAAAGATTTTTGCTTTGCTTTTCACTTTTCCTTTCCACTTCTACTATTATTGGAAGCAGAGCTGGGAATAAGGGCTGACAGGGCATCAAATACAAGTCATTGGTATTAGGTGCTATAGAGTCAGTTCTGATTCATAACGACTCTATGTACAACAGAATGAAACACTGTCCAGTCCTACACCATCTGCGCCAACCTTGCAGTTGTTGCTATGTTTGAACTCATTTTCTCTTAATCATCTAGTACTGCTATAACAGAAATACCACAAGTGGATAGTTTTAACAAAGAGAAATTTATTTACTCATAGCAAAGTAGGACGAAAGTCCAAATTCAGGGTGTCGGCTCCAGGGGAAGTCTTTCTTTCTCTGTCAGCTCTGAAGGAAGGTCCTTCTCGTCAATCTTGCCCTGAACTAGGAGCTTCTCTGTGCAGGAACCCCGGGTCCAAAGGATGTACTCTTCTCTTGATGCTTCTTTCTTGGTGGTAAGAGGTCCCTCTGTCTCTCTGCTCGCTTCTCTCTCTTATATCTCAAGAGATTGCCTCAAGGCACAATCCAATCGTTAGATTGATTCCTGCCTGGCTAACACAACTGCCGCCCATCTTCCCTCATTAACATCATAGGGGCAGGATTTACAACATATAGGAAAATCACACAATACTGAGAATCATGACCCAGCCAAACTGATACACACACTTTTAGGAAAATATAACTCAATCCATCACACCATTGTTGCAGCCACTGTGTCAATTCATCTCAATGAGGGTCTTCCTCTTTTTTGCTGATCCTCTACTTTACCAAGCATGAAGTCCTTCTCCAATAAATATATCAATTCTACATTAATTTTGTCAGTCATAAAGCAATACCCTATAGCTGGATGATTACTAATTTTTTTAGTCAAGGTATCAAAATTTGTTCAGAAAAAAATTGTATTAACAGAGGGGTGAAGCAAGTGCACCATAGCATATCATAGTTTTCCTAGGCCACTAGCATCCATATTGAGGTGTCATATCTTGCAAAACGTTGAAACAAGCATTGCTATTCTTTTTCACAGGACTATCATTATCATTATCATACAGGGAGGTCTTATACCACAAAGAAACTATATTCTGAAATTTAATGGAAATGTTTACATACGCCATGCTTTCTTGGTTCTGAAAACATACTCAGTACTACTAGCAAGACTGAACTTTACCTAAGAGAAAGAATGTAAAAATTATGCACAGATGAACTCAAAAATATCTCTGCCGCTAGCTTTATAGTATTTCTGAAGGCTATTTCTGAATTATACCATCTTTCTGCTTTCAGTTTTAAGTTTCCACTATTTTACACTGAGTTCGGTCCCAGCAACTTAGCCATTTCCTTCTATTTGACTTCTGTAGATATGTAAAAAATCCAAAATTTAAAATACATAGAAACTTTTTACTCCTACCTTTGCAACTCTCCTAGATTTATGGCCCTGGTCAATAGCATATTCTGTTTGATTTTGCTCTAGTTAAAGTTCTTCAGTTAATAAATCTTATGAAAGTTAATTAAGTAAATAAGTTGTTTGGAATACAAGGTCAGGAAATGAAGCTGAACAGAGAACTGAGATGCTATCAGGGAGCTCTGGTGGAGCAGTTGTTAAGAGATAGCTGCTGACCAAAAAGTCAGCAGTTCAAATCCACCAGCTGCTCCTTGGAAACTCAATGGGGCAGTTCTGTTCTGTTCTATAGGGTCACTATGAGTTGGAATCCACCAAGAGCAATTTTTTTTTTTTTTTTTAGTGCAGAATTCCTCCTCTCCTCTTGGGTTGCCTGTGTCTCCAGTTTTTTCAACCAGTACCTTCTGTTTGATTGTGGTTCAATAATGTTACCCTGCCTGAGGCTATATAGCTTTGCTGATCCAGTAAGCATCATCATTATATTCTCCATCTCAATTAGAATTCTCAAGTAAAAGAAGTTTATTTAGATTCCTGACCAGTAGAAGGGTAGCTTCCACTGCAATCACTTTCATTCATGGTTCAATTCACTAGACTAAACCAAAAAACCAAACCTGTTGCCCTGGAGTGGATTTTGACTCATAACGACTTTATGGGACAGAGTAGAAATGCCCCATATGGTTTCCAAGGAGCAACTGACAGAATCAAACTGTGTACCTTTCAGTTAGCAGCTAAGTTCTTAACCACTGTGCCATTAGAGCTCCAATTCACTAGACTAAACTCCCCTGCTGTGGAGTTGATTCCAACTCACAGTGACACTATGGGACAGAGTAGAACTGCCCCATAGGGCTTCCAAGGAGTGCCTGGTGGATTAGAATTGCCAACCTTTTGGTTAGCAGCCATAGCTCTTAACCACCACACCACCAGGCACTAAAAAAAAAAAAAAAAAGGTGGGCTTAAATCATATATACAAGCAAACCTCCAAATAGGGTATATAGACTACATCTCAGAGAAGCCTGTGAGGAGGTAGGCTCATTTAAAAGGCAAAATTTTCTAAAATACTGGCGTTCAAACTTCTCCTTGGAGCTTTAGGAGAACCATGAAGGCAACTCAGAGACTGACATGGATTATCGAGTGTTGTAATCAAGATGAGCTCTGGGTCACTCAACTTCACATCAGCCAGTTGCCCTCTACTTTCCTCTGTCTTGTGCAGAGGATTTTATTTATTTCACAAAAGAGCTATGGTTGGTAAAACAAATTAAAAAAAGCCTTAAAATTATCTGCTGTAAATAAATGTGATATTAAAAAAAATAGTTTAACTTGAATCTTTATATTACATGTATAAATCCTTTCTGTCCTTTTGACAGATTATAAAAAACATTTGAAAAAATGATTTAATTTCTTACATAGAGTTCTCTAACATGAGGGTTATAAGTAAAGCTTTAATTTCTCAGTGTTACTGAATTTTCAAAAGTCCTTCCATTGTGGTTTGTGCAGGGAGACAAATATATTTCCTGTCACAGATGGCCAACACAACATTGTCTTAATCCATTTTTGTTGTTAAAAATATATAATTTTAGCTGAATGCAGCAATGTTTATATTCAACTACTTTCTATTAAAGAAAACAATGTATTATTTCTGTAGCCCATAATTTTATTTCCATCTTTTATAATAGAAAGTGTGAAATAAACTTAAAAGAAAATAAGATTTTTTTTAAAGGTAATAAAAATACATGAAATTTTAATGAAAGATAATATGAAGACCAATTTTAGATAAGTCATCAAGAATAATTGAGGCAGGAAATAATAGAAAAAAGTAGATAAGAATATAAACCCAGTTAACCTAAAGAACATTTCTATATTCCTTCCCCATTTTCCAGGGTTACAAAGATAAAAAAAAAAGGGGATGAAATATTTGAAAAATGACAGAAAACAACCTGGGGACAAAAACAATATATGTATTTTAGATATAATATGATGTTTATTCTATTTCTATCAAAATCTAGCAGGATGCTATTTACATAAAAGTCATCAAAAAGGAGTTATTAAAATAATAATTAATTAATGTGGAACATATAAGAGTTTCTTTTTAAATGCTAAATACATTAATTTTTCAATAGATAGGATTTGCAGATTCTTGCTTTGAGCGATGAATTGTGTATGCTCTATCTGTTACAACACGGGTGCACATGGATGTCTGGGTTTCCAAAGTGGCAGAAAATAGCAGATACTGGTAGTTGCTCCTCAATATCCATTTTCTATTTTTTTTTTTAATAATAATTAAATCTCAAGTGGGCTACATAATTATTCAGTACAAAGACTACATTTATCCTGACTGATTACATCTAAGTCTATCTCCGTGAATAAGTTCTACACACTAGGATATCAGAAGGATGATGTGGACAAATTCTTCATTATGCATTTAAAGGAAGAGAACATGATTTTCCTTCCCCTTCATCTTGCTGCTTAGAATATGGATCTGGTGGAAAACCATCTTGGGCTCTTTGGTTGAGAGTAAGCCCCTAGACAATATTTCTTCTCTATTATTTTAGGTAGCATTTTTTTATCCTTTAAAGCATGTAACAGAATGGTAAAATCATAATTATGGAGAGAATTTCCTAAATACTTTATGCAAAAAATTTGCCAATAAACCAAACTCTTAAACCCAATAATTATATTTAAGAAAAATCTATCATAAAGCAATAAAAATAAATGGATGAAATTTTATACCCCAAAACTGCCATCTCAGAATTAATCCTTGTCACGGTGCTAAGCTGAGCTGGAGAGAGATGAACCGAGCTGTCAAGTGTCAGTCAGAATGACCAGTTAAGACAATAAGCCAAAATGAAAATAAGACTCAGGCCTTTAAACAATCACTGCATTAGTTTAAGTAAGAGGTCAAACCTGGAGAAGATGCAACCCCAGGAAAGTCACTGGGGCAATGTCAGGTGCAACAGAACAGAACTGAGGACCACCTCAGTGCTCAGGGAACCCCAAACAAAAGGTTTCTACAGATTTATGGATCTTGGAGCCAGGGGAAGGGGTAGGGGTTCAGAAATTGTGATTTACTGACTGTGCACCAAGTCTGGTTGGGGAGGGCAGCTTGCTTTGTGAGGCTTGCCAGGTAAAACCTTTACAATTGCCTTTGGGCAGCCCTGAAAAATCACACGTAAGTTTTATTCAGGAGTTAGATGACTCACTATTAAAATCAAATCTTAGAAACGACCTAAATCTCCACTAATTTGTTTCAGTAATACATATAGTAATACACAGGATAGATTAATATTATTCAGCCATTGTAAATAGTATGTATGAAAAAAATTAAACAACATGAGAAACTATATTCAAACGTTACTTTAGGAAAATATGCAATTGCACGTACATTGTACTATCATTTTTGTAATTATTTGTTCATATCAAAATAGACTGGAGGATAAAAAAACAACAAAAAAAAATCAAAATCTTAAACTTTCCTGTTTGTAGGTTGTGAGATTACGGATATTATAAATGTCTTTATACTTTTCTCTAATTTACAATTTTTCAGAAATAACCACATATACAGGCAGTTCCTGGGTTGTGAACATCCCACCTACAACCCGTAGTTACGAACCAACCCCCGTAAAGCCTATTAAAAATTTGAGGTACATACAATGGCTCCTAATTACAAACGGGCTCTACTTTGTGATGTGCATCTAAATATTGTTATTAGTATATTATTATGTTAAAGATGTTTTAGTATGTCTGAAAGTGTTTAAGTTTTTTGTGCATAGAAAGAAACACTCTATACTATATACTAAGAAAAACACTTGACTAACTCATCTTAGGTACAAGCCATACGACTATCCTGATTTATGTACAAATTCAACTTAAAGACAGACTTACGGATGTAACTCATTTGTAATCCAGGGACTGTCTGTATTTGTGTTTAAAATGATACATTATTCAAGCATATTCTCAACATTTGCTAAAATTTATGTTATCTTTTTCTTTTCTTTCAATCATATTTCTAAAGTTCTATGTTTTTAATTAGCAACTATACCACAATGTAAAGTTTCTCTAGTCTTTATTGCAATAATGTATTTTATTTAACATTTATTTTTAGTAATGATATGTAAAATTGTGTGACTTGAACTAAGAATTCATAAAAATTAGAACCTACTGAGAAAGATAGGTACATAATCAAATTATTATACTGTTTATTATAATCCAAAACGATCTGTGGGTCTAGGACAACACAGATTAATCTGGAGAAATCTTTAGCCAGGACATGATCCTTGAGGAACTGTTTATTTTATACTCTTGTAAATATTGAAAAGTCAATATTTTGCAGTCATTAATAAGTTTTTGCTTTTGAGCCACAATTATTTAAAAATACAATGGCCTTTCATTATAATGTGCTCCCCTGTTTTAATAGAAATTTAAAAGTGCCTCTAAATTTTCTTTCAGATATTCTTATGATAGAATCAAAAAGTAACAGAAGGAAGGATGGTTACAAAAGAAAAAGATTAGAGCATGTTGAGGTATTTTCCATATTGAAAACTTGTAATAGCTTTCCAGAAATACCTTTTCTTTACTATTGTTTAGAATATAACCTTGTGTCAAAAAATTTTACAAAAAAGCACCATATAATCAAGTAATTCATGACACTTCCTGAAAGTACACTTATTGTGAAGCATTTAAAATAGACATGTTCTAATACTAAACTCACATATAAAAAATGTCGATAAACTTGAGATGTTCTTGAGAACACGTAATATGTTCTTCCTATCTTTAGATTTTAAAAAGTTACAGAACATACAAAAGCATTACATTAGTCTCATGGTTTTCATGTTTAGTTTTACAATTCATGACTAGAAGATAGTGGAATTAAAATTCAAACAGCATATTTTATTGGACTCAGTTGCATCATTACTTGCCAAATGTTTTACACCATCTGTTTGCACATAATGCTCATTTAATTTAAGTGAAATGGCTTATCATAAAAGCTGTAGAAATCTATTTTTTCAATGTTATTCTTTTATTTAGCATGAAGATGTTTCTTTTTAAATCACATTTCTCTGCACCTACTTTACAAACTTTACATGCATTGATTCAATTCTCTCCAACTATGTACATTAAATGTTATCACATTTTTTTCAAAACTTATATAACATGACATAAATTAAACCAAAAAAATCCAGGGAAGATCTGGTATCAAAACAAGGTCCCATTTTCCTCAAATTCATGCCTTTTTTTGTATACAATACTGCAGGACACAGATATAAATTTATTAAAACACTCAGTCATTTTTATTTGGAGGATAGAAGGGAAGTACCAAAGGCACCTTTTTTTTAATATTGTATTCCTTTCTGCAATTTTTTTTTATTTAACATGCAAATTAAGTTCACTTATGTTTTTCATATCCATGAAGAGATAGTAAGCTCTTGATAGTGTAACCCAGTATTCCACCTACTGTAAGATTAAAAAAAAGAAGGTGGCTTTCTACTATTGGAATAATGACTATTTACCATTCTTACCTTCAAAGTAGATACGTGGTATAATTCTGCTTACCTGTGGGAAAAGTCTGCTTACAGAATTTTCATCATTCCGAAAACAACATTTCCCAAGACAGAAAATATTACAAGATGTAAACTACTTCCCTCTTTATTATTCTACATTTTTTAGTTAATGAATTGGGAATGGATGGAGAAATTTGGATGAGAATGGAAAAATTCTATATTAGAGAAGGAGTTCCTTTTAGATAATGATTGTCTAATAACAGATTCTCATCTCTACCTAGTTCATGAAATATTTTTTCCATAAGATCTTTAAGAGAGAAGACTAGAATGCTCACTATAGATGTTTCCCGGCACTTTAACTTGGAGCTTTTGTCATATAATTGTTTTCTATAAGCCCTTTCATCTATATAATTTGACTTGAAATGGAAATATGTAACAAGTGGAAGAAATAAAAATCAATTTTTAAGGGTAGATAAAAAAAAACCATTCTATGTGTAATTACATTAAATGTAAATGGATAATCTATAACAACTTAAAGATAAGATGCTTCACAGAAACACATAAACATGAGAAAAAATAAATTTTGAAAGAAAAAGATTGAAAAAGGCAATTAATCCAGTAACCAAATGAAGGTTGTATAGCTATATTAATATCAAATAAAGAAGGAATTAAAGCAAGAATTTTTACTAGAGTTAAAGAAACACCATAAAGATAAAAGAATCAAATCTTCAGGAAGTTACTGAAATTCTATATTTATATTCACACACAAATACATGCACAACTGATAAAACTAAAGGGATCAACGGACACTTATGCAATCATACTGTGAGATTTTAATATAATTTTTTGATAATTGATAGAAAAGGATATAGGAATTCAATAATGGCATAGAAATTCAGAGCAATGTGATTAACTGACTTGACATTTTTAAAAAGCAACAAACAGTAGCAAAGTATGTAACTTGTTCTAGTGCATTTGGAACATTTTCCAAAATTGACTACATACTGTGTCAAACAGCCACCATTAATAAATTTCAAAGAGTTGACTTCACTAAGGTATGTTTTTTTGCAACAATGTTGTTAAGCTAGAAATCAGAATTGAAAGATTGTTTGTAAATTATCAAGTATTCAGAACATTATCACACTTCTAAATAACTCATTGCTCAAAGAAGAAATTACAATGAACATTATATTTTGAATTTATTGAAAATGAATATACAATATATTAAACTGTGAGATTCAGTCTAATGATCTAAGCATTTATACCAAAGAGTTTAAAAAATCAGCAAATTGAATCAAAAAAAATCAGAAAAAAGGAAATGATACAGAAAAAAAGGTAGAAAAGAAAAAGAACTCTAATGCAATTCATGAACTCCTGTTAGTACTAATGTATCAGCATTGGTTCGTCAATTGTGACAAAGGAACTTCATCAATACAAGACATTAATAGGGGAAACTGGAATGGAAAGAATTTGGGAATTCCCCACTTTTCACTCAATTTTCCTGTAAACCTAAAACTGCTCTAAAAAATAGTCTTAATTAAAAACAGTAACATTCAGGGAGTCCTGCATAGTGTTTAAGGTCATTTTTTCTCCAGACATACTCATTGTATTTAAATTACAGCTCCATCTTTTTCTATCTGTCAGAAATTGATCAAGTCACTAACTTTTCTGTTCTTGAGTTTTATCATCTGGAAATAAGATTACTAATAGCATCACCTTCCTACGTATATAATAAGACTTAAATGATTTTAATATTTATAAATGTGTTATAATTGTACATGGTCTGCATTAAGTGCCATGGAAGTGTATGATAAAGAAGTAATTACCAACTAGTTAAGAGCTATGGCTGCTAATCAAAAGGTCAGCAGTTCAAATCCACCAGCGGCTCCTTGGAAACCCTACGGGGCAAGTTCTACTTTGTCCTATAGGGTCCCTATGAGTCAGAATCCACAGGTGGAAACAGGTTTGTTTTGTTTGTTTGTTTAATGCAAACTACTTGTTAATATCTGAGATAGGTGCCAACTGAAAAAGATACACTCCCTGCCCTTAAGAAAAACACAGTCTTTTAGGAAAGATGAATGTGAAAACTAGTAATAGCAACAAAGCAGCCTTCTGAAGGTATGGTCCTCATGCTATTTTGCATCAGAATCATCTGAGTATGTTCCCCAAGAATGAAGATTTCTAAAAAAAAAAAAAAGAAGAAGCAAAAGAAGAAGATAAATAAGATGCAACAATTTAAAAGGAATACAGAATGAAGATTCCTGAGAACAAATGTGGCATTAGGGTTAGGGAATGTTCAATTTTTAATAACAACAGTGTTTCTTAAAAACACTAGGTTGAAGAACCAAGGCTACACGCTATGAGAAAAAAAAATGTACATACAAGTCTGCTCGAGAAGGTCAGGGGAGCTTGTAAAAATGAGTTTGATCTCAAAAACAAACCAAAACAAAAAAAGAGTAGGACTTTTCCAGATAGTCAAGTAAGGGATAACCATTTCAGGTAAATTAAACCACGTGAGCCAAGGCCCAGAGTACTAGAGTAATATGCGGTATTGAAAGACATTCAAACTTTCTTATGAACACCCAGGTATTTATAGGAGATGTTTAGAGATGAAGGTGAAACCGGATTTCTCTTACAATAAATTTAAATGCAATCGCATAAGTGATGAGAAATGTGTCAATAACTTTAATCCTAAAATAAATGAAAAATTTTAAAAATGCATGCATGCATGCTCATAGGGATACAGGCTTAGAACAACTTAACAATGAATATGAAATTTTGATTTTTCAATATATATAAATTTTATCCTCAGGTATATACAATCTTCAGTAACGTCATTTTGTAACTATCATGAAGCTTTCCTCCTCAATATTTTGACATTTAATTCCCAGTCCTCTTTTATAGGACTTTTATAGAAAGTCAAAGAAACTCATTCAGTTCTCTCTCAGGCTTTATTATCTTCTGAATTGGTGTTTTTCTAGGTCAAGATGTTTTTGCACTTGGGGTGAAGATGCATTTTATCAGACATCATTTAGCTGCACCAATGTGTTCTTGCTAAAATTGAGATCTTTTTTGAGCTCAATTTGATCTCTGTGCAACTACAGGCCATTAGTTCTTCAGGGGATTTCTCCTCAATCAACTAAGCATACAAAGCACATACTAGTACAATAAGCATTGCTCAGAGTTAAAGACAATTGGAAGTTTTTTACCTTGTAACATAGTGCCTCATTTTTAAGAAGCCCTGGTAATGTAGTGGTTCAGAGCTTGGTTGCTAACCAAAAGATTGACAGGTTAGAACCTACCAGCCACTATGTGGGAGGAAGATGTGGCAATCTGCTTCCATAAGGATTTACAGCCTTGGAAACCCTATAGACCAGTTCTACTCTGTCCTGTAGGGTTGCTATCAGTTGGACTGATTCAACAGAAATGGTTTTTTTTGTTTGGTTGTTTGGTTGGTCGGTTGGTTTCTACTCTTAATCACAAGATATAAGCACTGCTGTGGTGAATTAGTTTTTCAAACAAACGTGCTCAATGAAAATGAAAGGCAGAAACTAAGAGTGGCAGAAGATATAAAAAATAATGGCTAGATACAAGACTTCTTAATGAAGTAGGATTGTTGTATTTGATAGCCCAAAGGGGAAGATAGTAAAGAAAAGGATTCTAAGTGACTCTACAGTGTAGTCTGCATGCATTTATCTAAGCAGGTAATACAGAAATAAAAATTAGTTAAAGAGGGAAGATAATTAAAAGTTCAGAAGATGTTCTCAGTAGGCAAAGGAGGCTCTTCAAGCCTTTAAGCAATGCATCTTATCAGAAGTAATCCACGTGTTTGAGAACAAAAGAGAATCAATGGGAATGAGAGCTGAAGTCCAAATTCAGAACACTGGAATCAATATGTAATGAGTGAATCAAACAACAGAAATGTATACATAAAAAACCACCCACTGCCGTTGATATGTTCCCCAAAAGACTTGCACAATAATGTTCAAAGCAATTTTCTTCATAAAAGAGAGATTATTTGGCAAACGACCCAAATTCCCATCAACAGTAAAATGGATAGAAAATTTATGTATATTCATATTATGGAGGTAGGAGAATGAATGGACTAAAGCTATGCACAATAACATAAATCAATCCCCAAAACATTTTATTACACTGAGCAAAAGAAATCAAACACAAAATAATGCACATTGTATTATATATTGATAGTAAGTTCAAAAAGAGACAAAACTAATTTACGGTGTTGGATGCCAGGGTTGTGACCTCCCTTGGGGGTGATGATTAGGAAAGAACAAAAGGAAATACCTGAGATACCCATAATGTTCTATTTATTGATCTATGGTGTGGTAATGTGATGGTGTTCTGTTTGAACAATTATTCCAGCTGGATTCATGATTTATGCCCCCTTTCTCTTTGTATATTATGCTCTAATAAAAGGTGTACTAAATAAAAATAAAAAGGAAGAAGCTAAAAATGTATAAGTTTAATCAAGAAAGAACGTGCCATGAAGCTGAAGAGAAAAGTGTTCTGGGAGGAAGGTTGTGACCACTAATGTCAGCCTGTGAAATCGGTGAAGATTGGCACAAGTCTAGGTATACCTCTAGCATGTCAGGAAAAGCTGTTTATGGGAAGTGTCTCATTGGAGGCACTATGCTTTGATACCACTCAAGAGAGGGTACAAGGATGAGAAGGGAGAGGCTAGCTGCTGGGTGCTACTGGCCACCATACACTGGATAAGCTAGGAAATGGAGAAGCTGCAGTGCAGAAGGACCTAGTACTGGTACTAGAGAAAGCCAAGCACCATGCAGGAATCTGTTCTCCAGTGCACTGTCTGACTAATGGCTACAGGTGCCATGGAGAAGGCTTAGGGAAAAATTTACTTGTGCTACCTGTGACAATGATACAGAGTTCTTCCAGCCTCCCCTTCAAACAAAGAGTTTTGGGTCTGCAAATTAGCATTAGTATACCTACCCACCAACCAACCTGCCGCTGTCAAGTTGATTCCGGCTCATAGCGACCCTATAAGACAGAGTAGAACTGCCCCATAGAGTTTCCAAAGAGTGCCTGTTGGATTCGAACTGCTGACCTTTTGGTTAGCAGCTGTAGCACTTAAGCACTACTCCACCAGGGTCTGGAAAATGGTGGGAGGCTGTGACTCTCTATTGTCATGACATATCATGAGTCAGGCATTTGGTTACCAGACCTGGGGCTTTTCTTGTTATAGGGATTAAACAATACTCTAAATAGGATACTTACCTATTTTTTCCCCCAGGGATGTCATGACCAATTAGCCACTGTTTTTTTAAGACCTCTGTGGCCCAAGGCATTCTAATTACCTATACAACCCTGCTACCCTTGATGGTAGATACACCCACCTTGTCTTTGGTTGTTAAAGGCTCATACTTGGCCTCTCATACTCTGGAATCCCATTGTCTCAACTGAAATCTAGCAGTATGTCTCAATAGTGGCTTCCTCTATAGGTCATACCTGGGCTCAGAGTTGAATAAACACAGAACTTTTCAAGAATTCAGGAGCTTGCTTCACCAGTGTATTTCTCTACGCCTTTTTTTTTAGTAAAGGAGTGTCTTCTGGGCCTTCTCATGGAACATAGTTGGAGAGCGAGCGTACAGGCAGCACAGGAAAATCAGGAAAACATTACCATCTCTCTAAATGTTTGGGTTCCTTCCTCTACATTATTCCAGGGAACCTCTGGCATTGTTAAATCTCTGAGGATTCTTACAATTAACTGGCCCTGAGACAAGGGTCATACTGAATAATTCAATTCTGTTGATTGGTTGAAAACATTCTGGAAAGCTACCACAGAACTGTAACTGCAGACATTGTCTATACTTCCATCTGACATGGCTAGGTGCTACTAAGGGAGGGCTGAGGTTTTACAAACGTGCTGAACTTGTATCCCTGCGGAAGTAGCCATTTTACCTCTGTGAGGAGAAAGGCAATCAATAGCACAGAAAAGCTTTATTCTCTCCAAGTTTTTACCATTTGCAATCATTCCTGCTGAGGCTCCCAATTATTTGCAAAGCACTTATGCTGTAATTTTTGGCATGTTTCTTTACAACAGAATGACCTAGCACCTGATCACGAACCAGTCTCCTTTACAAGTTTCTCAGTGCTACAATATACACGCACTGCCATTACATTTTTTAAAATATTCAGCTAAGCAATTATGGCCTCTGAACTGAAACTTTTTATCCATTTAGCCAAGAAGTCCTGGTTTGTGGTAAAAGAGATGGGCTACAGGGCTGGCACCTGAATTTCACAACAATTCACGTAAAACCAACATTGGAAAGTGGGCGGGAAGGCCCTAGAGACCCACTGAAACAGAAATATTGATGGAATGCAGGTACAAAAAACAACAGAGGTATTCACTATTGTGTTCCCAGGATATAACTCAGTAATATACAGAACATATACATTGGGTGAATATTTGTTTAATAACTGAATGGGTGGATGAATGTCAAATACCTGGACACACACTATTAAGACTACAAAGAAATAGAATTTGCAATTAAGATTGTAGTAATAGAACAAAAAAAAAAAATTTTTTTTTTTTAATAGAACAGAAAGGCTTTAAATGAAGTGATGGATTGTGATTTAAGTAAATACTAAGTGAGGAAATGGAAACTGGGAGTCGAACTACTTTCAAAAAGTTTGGCTGTGAAGAGAGAATATCAAACAATGAAGATGCTAAAAGCAAAAAAGCATGGAAGGAGGATTTTTTTTTTCTTTTTTAATTTTTATTGTGTTTTAAACGATAGTTTACAAATCGTCAGTCTCTCATACAAAAATTTATATACACCTGTTTTTGCTATATACTCCTAGTCGCCTCTCCCAAATGAGACAGCACACCCCTCTCCACTCTCTATTTTCGTGTCCATTCGGCCAGCTTCTGACACCCTCTGCCCTCTAATCTCCTCTCCAGAGAGGAGCAGCCCACCTAGTTTCATGTGTCTACTTGAACCAAGAAGCTCACTTTTCACCAGTATCATTTTCTATCCCACAGTCCAGTCCAATCCCTATTTGAAGAGTTGGCTTTGGGAAAGGATCCAGTCTTGGGCTAACAGAAGATCTGGGGCCCATGATCTCCAGAGTCCTTATAGTCTCAGTCAAACCATTAAGTCTGGTCTTTTAATGAGAATTCAAGGTCTTCATCCCACTGCTCTCCTGCTCCCACAGGGGTTCTCTGTTGTGTTCCCTGTCACAGCAGTCATTGGTTGTAGCTGGGTACCATCTAGTTCTTGGGGTCTCAGGCTGATGTAGTCTCTGGTTTATGTGGTCCTTTCTGTTTCTTGGGCTCATAATTACCTTGTGTCTTTGCAGTTCTTCATTGTCCTTTGCTCCAGGTGGGCTGAGACCAATTGATGCATCTTAGATGGCAGCTTGCTAGCGTTTAAGACCGCAGATGCCACTCTCCACAGTAGGATTCAGAATGTTTTCTTAATACATTTTATTATCCCAATTGACTTATATGTGTCCTGAAACCATGGTCCCCAAACCTCCGCCCCTGCTATGCTGGCCTTCGAAGCATTCAGTTTTTTTAGGAAACTTCTTTGCTTTTGGTTTAGTCTAATTGTGCTGACCTTCCCTGTATTGTGTCCCGTTTTAAGATTCACTTTGCATCAGCATGGTTGATCTTCTACTCAGTATTTTAACTGATAAAACAATACATATGATTTCCACTGCATATTAATGGATAAATTTTTACCGATGCCAATATATAAATTCAATAAAGAAATAAAAAGCTTTGAAGGTTGAAATTACAAAGTCAAAACAGTAAAGCTTACCTTCTCTGTTTGACATCCATCTTAATCTTCCTTCTCCAAAATTTGCTGAAACAAACTTATTCTCCCAATTAAAATATGAGGGATCTGAGGCTCAAAGATGTTTTGTAATATATTTACAGCCACCCAGTTACAAGGAAAAAGTACCAGTGCCTGGACTGGAGTACTACATGTGGCCCTCAGCAGACACTCAATAATTTTTAATGTATAACAGAGAGAGAGAGGAAGGGATCCAAAGAGAAAAAGAATCAGACATATTTGACTTTAAAAAGTAAACTCTTTGTTCTATGTCAGCCTTTTGGCATGTTTAGATTTTCTTTGTAAGAGAAAATTCAAAGCATCGCCTAATCTTCAATCATACATGATAAAATATTTGAAAGTTCTCTAATAGCATTGTCTCCTATATCATGTGCACACCCAAGATGTGCTAACGTGTTATACAGATGCATTAAAGTCTGTTTTACTTGTAATAGATCTTCTGGTAACATTGGTTAATCTGCAGGCTACATCTCACACCATAAGCTTCAGTTACCACACACTACACTGTTTTCCTCACCCTGCGTCTCAAGGCTGATCAACCAGAATCTAGGTTTACAATGTGATAAACAGCTTTGTGAAAAGATAGAAGCTGGGATTATGACAGCTCAGTATTATCATTAACTAGCATATACTGCTTGTACTAATGAGGGAGTGATAAGAAATAATCAGTTTTGTGCTCTTATGTAGTATTTTATCTTCTATCTTCCGTAATTCATAACGTTATGTGATAACAGTTTGCAGCTTATAGTCTTTCGATCATAACTGTCCCATAATTTAATCGAAGATAACTGGGCCATCTACTTAAACTCTTTTTACATTGGCATTTTGTAAACTCCTGGAGACCTTTGGGATTATCAAAGTTTTCCAGAAGATCATCAGACAAAATCATGATCCATTATTACAGTCTAGAAACCATGCATCTGAGATTTTTTGATCCATAAAATCATTGAAGCAAAAAACTTTCAACTATCTTTTTTTTCCCTCCTTCCTTCACCAGTTTCCAATGTAGACTTTAATACATTAAACTGGAGGCTAAGGAACAATTATTTCTATAAACCCTGAATTAAATATATTATATGAGAAGAGGAGTCTCAGTATATTTAAACAGCAAAATGATGGTTAAAATGACAATTTAGAGCAAGGTTTGTCATTTGATATTTGCATCTCTGTGCCTTTCCACTGCTCATGCTACTATCTACCAAATTTCCTGGTTTTCTTTTTTAATATTCTTTAGAAATTACTGACAGGATTTTGAGATGAAGCTAGTTTCACTTGTTTCTTAGATGATAAGAATTTACATAATTCGAAGTAGAACCTTGACATTTCCGTGGTTCTATAACCTCAAAATACAGCCCCAAATGTCTCTCTTCTGTGACCAACAATTAAGTTTATTAGATAAGCAATCCAGCCCTTCTCTTACATAGACCCACTGACTGACTACCAGATTCACTTCTTGTCGTGTCATCTTTGCGTCTTTGCAATTACCTAATAGGGAGGTTTTTCACATGAAGCTGCAAAAGAAGCTCCTTGCAAGGCGAAGGTGAAGCTAAAATCTCTGCTTACAATGGAAACAGACTCTAACATATATGTAGAAGGTATTTATTTTTAGCTCACAAGTATTTATTAAACACCTACAGTGGTTAAGGGTCTCAACTGCTGAACAAAAGGTCAGCAGACAGACTCCACCAGACGCTCGGTGGAAACCCTAGGGGGAGTTCTACTCCGTCCAGTAGGGCTGCTATGCATAGGAATTGACTCCACTGCAGTGGGTTTTGTTTACAGATATATATTTCGAGTCCCTGGGTGTTGCAGACTGTCAAGCACTTGGCTAGAAGCCTAAAAATTGGTGGTTCAAACCCACCCAAAGGAGCATTGGAAAAAAAGATTTGACGATCACTTTCCTAATGGTCGCAGCCATGAAAATCCAATGGAGCACATTTCTACTCTGCAACACATGGGGCTGCCATGAGTTTTTTTTTTTTTGGCATATATATATATACATTCTGAGTTCAAATCCCAAGTTAACTACTGTACTAAACAGTTTTAAATATTACTTTGACAAAAATTTATTAGGCATCTTTTGAAATGCCTTTTTAATGGTTCTCACATACTGAAGTGACTCTCACATATCTCACTGTCTTGTATGTCAATCACGTTGTGAAACAAGCTTTTTAGTCTCTTGGCATCAAACATTTAATATTATGATTCAGGTGAGTGCCCCCCTTCACTTTATAGTTTGCATTTCAATTATCTTTGCTTTCTGTGTTAATATTAATTGTATATCACTTAAAACTTACTACAGCAAATGCTCTTGAATTACTTCTTCCTGAGATGTCTCAAAGAGTGTATCATATTTATCATTTAGTTTCTTCACTTTCAAACTTCTGGCATCCTTCCTATCCTGATTCTTTGTTCTATTGCTCTAAATAACTTGGTTGCCATTTCAGAAGTTGCTATTGCCCAAATTTTACCAGGTTAAATGTTTTATCAATTATGTTATCAATTGAGCATTATGATTATTCTCTCTTATATCTCTTTAACAATTTATTTATTTAAAAATTGTCAACTTCATTCTTAACTTGATCTTCCTTTTCAAATAATTTCTGACTCCAGTTCAAATACAAACAGAAAGAATTAGTGCCATGTTTCTTTAAGCTATTTACTTACGTTTACTCATAGACCAGAATAAGCATCTATTATACCAAACCTAAAAACCCATTGCTGGTGAGTCAATTTCGATTCATAATGACTCTATAGGACAGAGTAGAACTGCCTATAGGGATTCCAAGGAGTGGCTGGTAGATGGTAGATTAGAAATGCTGATCTTTTGATTAGCAGCTGTAGCTCTTAACCACTGCTCCACCAGGGCTCCAAGCGTCTATAATAAATAAACAATAAATAATAAGAATCTATTATAGAAGCTTAAAATTAGTTTAATTCAGATTTTAATGTTTTCAATATAACATATTGTCTTAGGCCGACTTCTCTAGAGAAGCAAAACTAGTAAATTGTATAAATATACGTAGAGAGAGAGGTTTATATTAAGGAAATGGCTCACACAACTGTAGAGGCTGGAACATTTCAAGTTTGTGGGTCGGAATAGAAGCTTCTCCTGATTCACGTTGCCACAGAGGCTGACAAACCCAAGATCAGCAGGTCAGACAGCAGGGCTCTTGCTCACAGGCTGTGAAAACCAAAACCAAACCCACTGGCGTCGAGTCAATTCTGACTCATAGCAACCCTATAGGACAAAGTAGAACTGCCACATAGAGTTTTCAAGGAGTGCCTGGTGGATTCAAACTGCCGACCTTTTGGTTAGCAGCCATATCACTTAACCACTACGCCACCAGGGTTTCCCACAGGCTGTGAGGGTCTACAGATCTCAAGTTCAGCAGGCAAGACAGCAGGTGAGCTGCTAGCTCAGTCCTAAGAACTGGAGGACAGATGAACAAGAGGCAGGATCCAGAGTGAGCAAAAGCTCATGAGACTTGCCAGAGATTCCACTTATATTCAATGCTGGCCATATCCCCAGTGAAACTCCCTCTCAACTGATTGACTACTCACAGCAGATCCCATCATGGAGGTGATCACATTATATCAAATCTCATCGTGGATGTGATTGCATCATCATATGACTGCCAAACCACTGAGAATCATGGCCCAGGCAAGTTGACCCACAACCATAGTGATCACAGATATGTTCTTAAAGGTAGCCCAAAATTTCCGCTATGTTTTTATACAAAGTTGTATCTCGATCACAATTTTTGTGTTTCATCTTATGAAGGGATTGCCATCCTCTGCCATAGACACAGTTACGGTCTAAATAAGAAGCTAGAATTATTTTATAAATGCAGTGTTCTGGTAAAGCCTTACAAAGAATCCAGACATATTCAAAACCATGACTAAAAAGAAATAGAAAACCAAAATACTCCAAAATATAATAGTACAGAAATTTCTATCACATGTTGTATGAGGTTAGTACAACTTTGATAACATTATTGAACAAGGAGAGTAGAAAGTAATGTCATGGCCTAGTTTTACTTATATACCATTAAATAAATATGTGATTAACCCAATTCTAGAGTAAATTAGTAAAATTATTACCAGTTTACTTCAGGAATAAAATATAGCTATACTTTCTAAAATCTATTAATATAATTCACCAAATTAATTGACTTAAGAAGAAAAAACATATGGCCAATCTAATAGATGAAGAAAAAATACAGCCTAAAGTTCAATACTTAGTTTTGACAAAAATTCTTAGAAAACTAAGAGTTCAGGTAACTTTTTTAACCTGTCACCACTAACAAAAAAAAATATATAATAACAATCACATTTAGTGATAAGAAACAAGACAAATACTTTTCGTACTACTGTTCAGTAGACTACTCAGTAATCTGGCCAATATAACGAGAACGGAAGAAAACAAAAAATTACTTTTGTTGCAGTTGTTGTTTGTTTGGAAGAGAAGATACATGGTGTTCTTTCTTGGACCTAATAACTTAATTTGCATTAAAAAATCTAGAAAAACTACAAGTTATTAGAGTAAGAAAACTTAGCCAGGTACCTAAATACAAAATGAACATATTAAAATCTTTTTCTCTTCTATTAATACATAATCATAAAATATAATTAAAAAGGTAACATTCTTTATGGAAACAAAAGTATAAAAACTATATAAATCATTTTACTATAAATAGATACGTATTTATAAAATAGATATGTAAATAGATATGTATTTATAAAATCAATTTTAAATAATATTAAACTGTGAAAGATAATCTTATTAAATGGAGAAACAGGGCATATTCATGATTTCAGAGATAGTAAAAAGATATCATCTCTTCTCAAATAAATCTATAATCAATTACTATTAAATATTGGTGACACCTTTTGAGGAAAGGTAATGTTATAATGCATGTGAAAGAATAAATATTCACATAGAGCAAAGCAGTTCTGAAAAGGAAAAGGAAAATTTGATCAATTTTGGAAGATACTAGGACACATTAGAAAGCTCAGTGATTGAAATCTGTGGTGCCAGCACAAGAAAACAAATGTGAACAAAGGAAATAGACCCACACATATCCATAATCATTATATATAATAGAAGTTGTATTGCACTTCAGAAGGAAAGGTTTAAATTATTTAAGAAATAGTCTTAGTAAAAATGGACTATATATATTAACAAAAATTAAATAATATCTTCCCTCTGACAAGATATAAAAATAAATTGTGTATGGATTGAAGATACAAACGAAAAAGTATGGGTTACAGTATTTTTAAACAATCATGTTTAAGAATTGTTTTATAGAGTTTAGGTGTAGAAGGTTTTCTTAAATAAGTTCCCTTATGTAAAAGGCAAAAGAAAAAAACAGGTAAAATTACATAAAATGGAGATTTCTCATCAATAAAGGATACTAAATGAAAATGATAAAATTTAGGTTAAAAAAAAAAAAAGCTGTGAGAAGATATTTCCAATCAATATCCCGAAAAAGGATTATTCTGAAGAATGTATACAGATATAATAAATATTATCAAGAAAAAGTTCAGACAACTCAATGAAATATGAGAGGAATTAAGGATAACAAGAGAGCTCAAACTAAGTAACAAAAAAAAACCCAAACCTGCTTCCGTCCAGCCAATTCCAACTCATAGAGACCCTATCGGACAGAGCAGAACTGCCCCATAGAGTTTCCAAGGAGCGCCTGGTGGATATGAACTGCAGACCTTTTGGTTAGCAGCCATAGCTCTTAACCACTACGCCACTGGGTAATAGCCAGGAAAAAATCCAAGTAAAACAAGATATCAATTCATATGCACTGAATTGGCAGGCATTTAATTAGATGGTATCAAATGGTGGCAAGAACATGGAGGATGAAGTAAGCAATAATACGTACATATGTACACACATAGCTCAGTGGTGATAATGTGCCAAAAGCTGACAAGTATTAGTCATATTGGTTCAATTTTGGTAATATTTGCTCAATTTTAAAACTGAAGGGAAAATAAAAAGCTGATGATGAACAACATGTTAGTGGGAACAATCATCATTTTGGAGACTTGCAGATACAAACTACTCGTGTTGGGCAGGGAAATAGCCATTACTGATCCTTAATTATTTGTTGTGACTGACTTTTTTAAGGTGATAGCGTTCACAATGGGAAAGTCTCACATTTAAGGGTAAAAACCAAAAATAGATAGAAATTCAATTGGAATTTCAGTCATTGTGTCAACAATGGAGGCAAGAAGTTTTGTACAGACTTGTAGCCAATGGTTTAAGAGATATTGAGTTTTATAATTTATTTATAAAACCATCCATATTGATCTTAAAATACAATGCAAAGGTAGATGACAATGTAAAAATTGGTTGGAACTAAGAAAAGCACCTCTCACAGCTAAGATTGGAGCAGGGAAAAATATCAAAGGTATAGAACAGGGTGGTGGTAGCTGCTTTGTACTTTGAGTGCCTTGATCAGTAAAAGGACTATCAGGAAGGTAGGCAGCTGGCCTGTCTAAGATTTGCAGTGGAGTTCAGCAGCTAGAGAAACAAATGACACTTCCTCTACATCTATGTTACAAACCCGTTGCTATTGAGTTGATTCCAACTCATAATGACCCTACAGAACAGAGCAGAACTGCCCTGTAGGGTTTCCAAGGAGCAGCTGGTGGATTCGAACTGCCAACTTTTTGGTTAGCAGCCATACGCTTAACCACTGCACCACCAGGGTCCCTGATTACAAATATCAGTCATTATTTTATCACGTAGATATACTGTCATCCATTCAATTCCAAACAGTGGTGATTTAATCATGTGGGTCTCTTTAATAATGAGAAAGAAACTTCTGACTCATCTGCTCACTTTTGTGTTATCCCTCTTGTCACATTTGTCTATTTTCAATACAAAAGTCAGAATGAACATTTTAAAATGTGAGTCAGCTAATGTCAATCCTCTGCTCAAAACTCTCCAGTGGCTCTACACACCATTTAAAGAACATCCAAAGTAAGTGCAATGTTCTGCTAAGATCTATGTGATCTGAACCCTTTCAGTTCCTGATTATTTATTTTCTCTCCCCATTACTCATCCCAGTTTACTGTACCACGAACACACCAGGCATTCTCCTTCCTCAGTGCACTGGTGGTTGATCCTGCTGGCAAAGTCCTCCCCGCCTCCCCATCCATGTCTATCTACATAGCTAATTCCCATTTTAGGAGCTAGAAAATCTGAACATGCTCTATACTTGCTTTTCAGCCTCACTTGCAACTGTGGCACAAGCATGTGACTTAAACTCCATGTCTTGGTCATCTAGTGCTGCTATAACAGAAATACCACAAATGGATGGCTTTAACAAAGAGAAATTTATTTCTTCACAGTAAAATAGGCTAAAAGTCCAAATTTGAGCATCAGCTCCAGGGGAAGTCTTTCTCTCTCTGTCGGCTCTGGAGGAAGGTCCTTGTCCTCAATCTTCCACTGGTCAAGAAGCTTCGCGGGTGCAGAAACCCTGGGTCCAAAGTATGAGTTCTGTTCCTGGTGCTGCTTTCTTGTTGTATGAGGTCCCCCGTCTCTGCTAACTTCCCTTTTCCTCTAGGGTGGCCATCACTGCTTGGTAATGACCAAGACATTCTACAAATCAGATTTTCTGAAACTAACTTAAAAATTTTAATGACAAAACTAATCATGCAATATGTGAGGAACAGGTCATCCTCCCACCTTTTTTTTTTTTTTTTATTATTTTTTTTCTTTTTTCCAGCATTAGTTCCCAGAGGATTTATAATTCCATGATATGATTTGGGGTATTTTTACCCATTATTTAGGCCTCCTTATGATTTACTGAGCTGTTCTGTGTTCTTTAGTAAATTCTTCTTCTGCTTAATTTAGTCTGAGTAAGCTTGTGCTGGAAATGACAAATTGAAGAGGAATGGCATTGTATTCATAGTAAAAAAGAACATTCCAAGATCTGTCCTGAAATACAATGCTATCAGTGGTAGAATAATATCCATATGCCTACAATGAATACCAGTTAAAAAAAAAAAAAAAAAAAAAAACTATTATTTTGATGTACACATCAACCACTAATGCCAATGATGAAGAAACTGAATATACCAACTTATGCAGTCTGATTGATCAAACATGCAATCAATATGCATTAATGATTGCTGGTGATTGGAATGTAAAAGTTGGAAACAAACAAACAAAAAGATTAGTAGTTGGAAAATACGGCTTTGGTGATAGAAATGACACCTGAGATTGCATAATAGAATTTTGCAAGACCAATAACTTATTAATTGGAAATGCATTTTTCAACAACATAAACAGTTGGCTTCATCAGATGGAATACACAGGAATCAAATCAACTACATCTGTGGAAAGAGGCCATGGAGAAGCTCAATATCTTTGATCAGAACAAGGCCAGGGGCCAATTCTGAAACAGACCATCAAATACTCAAACAAGTTCAAGATGAAGCTGAAGAAAATTAAAACAAGTCCATGAGAACCAAAATACAGTCTTGAATATACCCCTCCTGAATTAGGGACTATTTCAAGAATATATTGGATGCATTGAACACTAATGAGCGAAGACCAGATGAGTTGTGGGATGACATCAAAGATATCATGCATGAAAAAAGCAAAAGCTCATTAAAAGACAGAGAATATTAAAAAAGAACAAAATGGGTGTCAGAAGAGCCTCCGAAATTGCTCTTGTATGTACAGTAGCTAAAGTAAAAAGAAGAAATGATGAAGTAAAAGAGTTGATCAGGAGATTTCAAAAGGCAGCTCAAGAAGACAAAGTATTGTAATGAAATAGGCAAAGACCTGGAATTAGAAAACCAAAAGGGAAGAACATGTTCAACATATCTCAAGCTGAAAGACCTGAAGAAAAAATTCAAACCTCATGTTGCAATATTGAAGGGTTCCACGGGCAAATATATTGAAGGAAAAAGGAAGCATCAATAGAAGATGGAAGGAATACACAGATTTACTGTACCAAAAATAATTGGTTGACAGAAGAGACCTACATAAGTGGAAAAACATACCTTACTCATGGATAGGGGGACTCAACATTGTAAAAATGTCTATTCTACCAAAAGCAATCTATAGATAAATGCAATTCTGATCCAAATTCCAATGACATTTTTTAATGAGATAGAGAAATAAATCACCAACTTCATAGGGAAGGAAAAGAGGCCTTGGATAAGTAAGCATTACTGAAAAAGAAGAACAAAGTGGGAGGTCTCACACTACCTGATTTTAGAACCTATTATACTGCCACAGTAGTCAAAACAGCCTGGTGCTGGTACAACAACAGATACATAGACCAAAGGAACAGAATTGAGAATTCTGACATAAATCCATCCACAGAGGAGCACCAGACATTTGACAAAGGCCCAGAGTCAGTTAAATGGGGGAAAGGCAGTCTCTGCATAACTGGATATCCAACTGCAAAAAAATGAAACAAGACCCATACCTCACACCATGGACAAAAACCAACCCAAAATGGATCAAAGACCTGAATATAAAATCTAAAAGGATAAAGATCATGTAAGATAAAATAGGGACAATGCTAAACCAAAAAAACCAAACCCAGTGCCATCGAGTTGATTCCAACTCATAGCGACCCTATAGGACAGAATGCTAGGAACCCTAATATATGGCATAAACAGTTTACAAAACATTACTAACAATGCACATACACCAGAAGAGAAACTAGATAACTGGAAGCTCCTAAAAATCGAACACCTATGCTCATCCAAAGACTTCACCAGAAGAGTAAAAAGATTACCTACAGATTGGGAAAAAGTTTTTAGCTATGACATTTCTGATCAGCGTCTGATCTCTAAAATCTACATGATTCTGCAAAAACTCGACAACAAAAAGACAAATATCCCAATTAAAAAATGGTCAAAAGACATGAACAGGCACTTCATTAAAGAAGACATTCAGGTAGTTAACAAATACATGAGGAAATGCTCACAATCATTAGCCATTAGAGAAATGCAAACCAAAACTGCAATGAGATTCCATCTCACTCCAACAAGGCTGGCATTCATCTTAAAAACACAAAATAATAAATGTTGGAGGGGTTGTGGAGAGACTGGAACACTTATACACTGCTAGTGGGAATGTAAAATGGTGCAACCACTTTGGAAAGCAATTTAGAGCTTCCTTAACTTAAAAAGCTAGAAATAGAACTACTGCAGGATCTAGCAATCCCACTCCTTGGACTATATCCTAGAGAAATAAGGGGATTTACAAGAACAGATATATGCACAACCTTGTTCACTGCAGCACTGTTTACAATAGCAAAAAGATGGAAGCAACAAAGGTGCCCATCAAAGATGAATGGGTAAATAAATCATGGCATATTCACACAATGGAATACTACACATTGATAAAAAACAAAGATGAATCTGTGAAACATTTCATAACATGGAGGAATCTGGAAGGCATTATGCTGAGTGAAATTAGTCAGGTGCAAAGGACAAATATTGTATAAGACCATTATTATAAGAGCTCAAGAAATAGTTTAAACAGAGAAGAAAATATTGTTTGTTACAACAGTAGGGAAGGAGGGAGAGAGAGAGTTATTCGCTAATTAGAGAATAGACAAGACCTATTTTAGGTGAAGAGAAAGACAACACACGGTACAGAAGAGGTCAGCACAACTGGACTAAACCAAAAGCAGTTTCCTGAATAAGCCTAACACTTCAAAGGCCAGAATAGCAGGGATGGGTATTTGGGGACCATGGTTTCTGGAGACATCTAGGTCAATTGGATAACAAAATCTATTAAGAAAACATTCTGCATCCCACTTTGATAACTGAGTCTGGGGTCTTTGATGGTAGCAAGGGGCCATCTAAGATGTATCAATTGGTCTCACCCCACATGGAGCAAAGGAGAATGAAGAACACCAAAGGCACAAGGTAATTATGAACCCAAAAGACAGAAAGGGCCACATAATCAGAGACTACATCATCCTGAGACCGGAAGAACTAGATGGTCCCCGGCCACAACTGATGACTGCCCTGACAGGGAACACAATAGAGAATCCCTGATGGAGCAGGAGAGCAGTGGGATGCAGACCTCAAATTCTAGTACAAAGACAAAACTTAATGGTATGACTGAGACTAGAAGGAACCTGAAGGTCATGGTCCCCAGACATTCTGTTACCTCAAGACTGGAACCATTCCCAAAGCCAACTCTTCAGACAGGGTTTGGACTGGACTATAAGATAGAAAATGATAATGGTGAGGTGTGAGCTTCCTGGATTAAGTAGACACATAAGACTATGTGGGGAGCTCCTGTCTGGAAGGGAGATGAGAAGGCAGAGAGGGACAGAAGCTGGCTGAATGGACACAGGAATACAGAGTGGAGAGAAGGAGTGTGCTGTCTCATTAGGTGGTAAGCAACTAGGAATACATAGGGAGTTGCATATAAATTTTTGTATGAAAGACTGAATTGATTTGTAAACTTTCACTTAAAGCACAATAAAAATAAAAAAATAATTGGTTGAAGTTCAACCATTTTTGAAGATACCGCATGACCAAGATGGTACTGAAGAATGAAGTCCGAGCAGGGTTGAATGCATTTGTGAAAAACAAGATTCCAGCAATCGAAGGAATACCAACAGAGAAGTTTCAACAAATAGATGTAACTTACTCTATGCCAAGAAGTTTGGAAGACAGCCACCTGGCCAACTGACTTGAAGAGATCCCTATATATGCTGATTCCAAAAAAAGGTGATCCAATGGAATATGGAAATTATAGAACATTACATCACTGATATCACATGCAAGTGAAAGCATGCTGAAGATAATTCAAAAATGGTTGCAGCAGTACATCAACAGGGAACAGCCAGAAATTCAACTGGGTTCGGAGCAGGATATGGAATGAGGGATCTCATTGCCGATGTCAGATAGATATTGGCTGAAAGCTGAGAAAACCAGAAGGGTATTTACCTGTGTTTTCTTGACTATTCAAAGGCATTCAACTGTTTGGATCACAACAAATTATGGATAATATTGCAAAGAATGGGAATTCCAGAACACTTGATTGTGCTTATGAGGAACCTGTACATAGACCTAGAGTCAGTCGTTTGAACAGAACAAGGGGATATTGCATGATTTAAATTCAGAAAATGTGGGTGTCAGGTTTGTATCCTTTCACCATACTTACTCAATGTTTACGCTGAGGAAAGAATCTAAGAAGCTGGAGTATATGAAGAAGAATGCGGCATCAGGATAGAAGGAAAACTCATTAACAAATGGTGATACGCAGATGGCACAAACTTGCTTGCTGTTAGTGAAGAGGACTTGAAGCACTTAGTGATGAAGATCAAATACTACAGCCTTCAGTATGGATTGCATCTCAACATAAAAAAAAAAAAAAATCCTCACAATTGCACCAATAAGCAACATCATGGTGCTGAGGAAAGGCTGAAGGTGTCAAGGATTTCATTTTACCTGGCTCCCCAGTCAACACCAGGGAAGCAGCAGTCAAGAAATCAGAGGAGTATTGTATTGGGCAAATATAATGCAAAAGACCTCTCTAAAGTATTGAAAAGCAAGGCTATCACTTTGAGGACTAAGGTGTGCCTGACCCAACAAGCCATGATATTTTCAATCACCTCATATGCATGTGAAAGCTGGATAATGAATAGGAACACCAAAAAAGAAGTGAAGCCTTTGAATTATGGTGTTGGTGAAGAATATTGAATATACCATGACTGCTAGAAGAACAAAAAATTTGTTTTGGAAAAAGTACTGCCAGAATACTCCTTAGAAGCAAGGATGGCAAGACTTGTCTCAGATACTTTGGACAAGTTTTCTAGAGGGACTAGTCCCTGGAGAAGGACATTGTTATGGATTGAATCGTGTCCCCCAAAAATGTGTGCCAACTTGGCTAGGCCATGATTCCCAGTATTGTGTGGTTGTCCTCCATTTTATGATCTGAGGTAATTAGCAATATGATGTAAATCTTAAGTTCTATGATGTTAATGGAAACCCTGGTGGCATGGTGGTTAAGAGCTATGGCTGCTAACCAAAAGGTCAGCAGTTTTAATCCATGATGTCCTCCTTAAAAACTCTGTAGGGCTGTTCTACCGTGTCCTGTAGCGACGCTATGAGTCGAAATCGACTTGAAGGCAATGGGTTTTTTTTTTTTTTTTCTGGTTTATGATGTTAATGAGGCAGGATGAGAGACAGTTATGTTAATGAGGTTGGACACAATCTACAGAATTAGGTTGTATCATGAGTCAGTCTCTTTTGAGATATAAAAGAGAAAAGCGAACAGAGAGGGGAAAAGAGAGCAGAGCGGGGAAGGACCTCCTACCATAGAGAAGAGCCAGGAGCGATGTGCATACTCTGGACCTGGGTCCCTGTACTGAGAGGCCCCTAGACCAGGAGAAGATTGGTGACAGGGACCTTTCTCCAGAGCAGACAGAGAGAGAAAGCCCTCCCCTGGAGGTGGCACACTGAATCCAGACTGCTAGCCTCCTAAACTGTGAGAGAATAAGTTTCTGTTTGTTAAAGCCATCCACTTGAGGTATTTGTTATAGCAGCACTAGATATCTAAGACAGACTTGATAAAGTAAAGGGCCAATGAGAAAGAGGTAGACCCTCAATGAGATGGATTGACATAGTGGCTGCAACAATGAGCTCAAACGTAGCAACAATTGTAAGCATGGCCCAGGACCTGGAAGTGTTTCCTTCTGTTATGTGTGGGGTCACTATGTGTTGGAACCAATTCTGTGGCATCTAACAACAACAAGCTTGTGATTCTTATAACTAAGAACCCTAAAAGATAGATTAGCTAAAATAAACAAAGAACTCTTACTAATTGATAAAAGACAAACATCTCAGTAGGAAAAAAAAAAACCCTGGAAATACTTATTAATACTTAAAATTCATCTATTCTTTGATCCAGGAATTCCTTTTCTGGGGAGCTACTAGTGGAGATGGTACAATGTATAAAATATAAGTTCCAAGATATTTATTTTAGCCTTGCTTGTTATGCCAAAAAAAAAAAAAAAAAAAACTGAGAAGGGTCAAAATATCCACAGGTAAGGAAATGCTTAATATGAAATACTATGTTGTTATAAATGAATACTTAATTCATATCTCTTGTCACAGTGTCTTAATCTTCCAGTTTGAAAATATAGTGTACAGAAAATTTTTTTTTTTTTTATTTAGGTGAAAGTTTACATAGCAAATTAATTTCTTATTAAACAGTTAATATGCAAATTGTTTTGTGAACTTGGTTGCCATCCCCACAATGTACAGAAATATTACTGTGAACATTTTAATAAAAACTGCATGTTTGTAAATATATTTTATTTCTAATTAAAATTTTTCTTTTAATAAAATGTATATTAGTGAAGAATATCATGTTGTGAGGGCTGGGAATTTATAGACAAGTTTGCTGACTCATGACTTAAAATCACCAATGGATAAAAAGAAATTTTTTTTTACTACTGTCTGAAGATTCACTAGTCAACAAAAATGGTTATTAAGTTACAGCATCAATGAAAGAATTTGTAGTCACTGCCAAATATTATGGAAACTCTGGTGGCAAAGTGGTTAAGCACTACTGCTAACCAAAAGTTTGAGAGTTCAAATCCACCAGGTGCTCCTTGGAAACTCTGTGGGGCAGTTCTACTCTGTCCTACAGGGTTGGTGTGAGTTGGAATCAACTTGATGTCAACAGGTTTGGTTTGGTGGTTTGCCAAATATCACAAATTTTTCTTTTGTGTTTTTAGCATCTTTCATGAAGTTAATGACCACTAAACAGAGATTCAGGTAATGTCCTAGGCCAGTGAATTCAAACGAGAATCTTTGACTAGGCAGCCCTTGTACAAGGTGTGGTCATTCCAAAGCCTCCAATTATTTTGGTATTTCTCAAGGCACATCTAAATTGCTCACAAACCATTTGTGTGTGTGCTTGTGATAGTTATTACCTGATAGTCCTCTGTCTTTTTATTCTCTTCCCTTCTTCAACTCATCCTTCTCACACCTCTCTATACAGGAAGCTGCTTGACAGCACCTCATGGTATCCATTACTGAAAATGATGCCAGTGTCCATGCCAGTGGTGCTGCTTCCTGATGCCCCCACTGTCCCCAGTCCTCAGGAGGTTGTCAGGGCCGTGCAGGGGTGGCCCTCTCCTAATTACATTTTGTATAGCGTCACCTACACACTGAAGGAGTGTTCCTTGTGCCCTGAATCCTGTGAAGTCTATGAAGTAAAAATCTTCCAGCCTCTTAAGTTCTCAATTACAAAAATCGGGTCACAAAATCACGAGACATTCAACTCTCGGTGTTAACTTGGGGTCATTCAGAACAGCCTGACTCACTGGTTATTGTCTAATAGAAGGGAGAAATTAACAAATTCACAAAAGACTAGTTTACATTTCTATTGTCAGTTTGTGACTTGGTGTTTTGAATAAATGGTCTTCTTTGTTTGAATAGGTGACTTTGAATATGTGACTTTCCTGAAGTTTGCTTAAATATTACAAACTTTCATTGCATTGCGATATATTGATAGCTGTTAGGCAGAAGTTATTTTGTATTGTATAGTGTTTTAAGTTTTTCCTGTATTAAAGCATTCAAGTATGAAAACAAACCTCTTATGGAAGGCACTGTTATTGTCCTGAGCCCTGATGGTGCAATTATTAAGCACTTACTGCTAACTGAAATGTAGGCAGTTCGAACCCACCCAGAGGCCCTACATGAGAAGGCCCTGGAGATTTGCCTCCATAAAGATTACAGACTATAGGACACTTCTATCCTCTGCCACATAGGGTTGCTATGAGTTAAAAATTGGCTCTACAGCACCCAAACGTTATTGTTCCCTTTTCATAAATAAGCATATGAAGCTCAAAGTGTTTACCAAGAAGTGGACCCAGGATCTCTGCACATTCTGTCAGGGTCAAAGTCTACGTTTTTTAAACAATACAACGTAGTTCAAGGTCTGCCAATGCCTGCAAATTTCTATTTTATTATATGAACAGAAGAAAAACCTAAGAATAGATAACCTATTGCTTATTCTTCTCTGCCAGGTAAGACAGACGTACCACTGATGTAAGGAATCGGTATTCAGGGAAGTTAAGAAATATTCAGAAAACCTCCTTGAAATGTAATCTTATTTTTAATCACATATACAGAAAAAAAAAAAAAAAAAAATTTAATACAGAAAAAAAAAGGCCTTAAATCCATATGTCCGATATGGAACTATATTTCGGATCATCTTTGAGGATCATTTCCATTTAAACAAGACAAATCCTGAGATGTTCTTGGTAATTATAGGCCCTTATTTATTTTTTTTTTTTTTATAGGACAGAGTAGAACTGCCCCATAGAGTTTCCAAGGAGCACCTGGTGGATTTGAACTGTCTGCCTTTTGGTTAACAGCTGTAGCACTTAACCTCTATGCCACCAGGGGTTCCAATTATAGGCAACCATTGGGAAAAACCAAAAATTCTTCCTTCCACAGAGCACTGGTTACTATTTAGCTCTCTGAGACCTGAAAGTTGTAGACTTTGAACTCATTTAATCTCAGCATACTTTTGGTATCACCCTGGATATTTTATTAATACGACATTTAATATTAACTATGGTGCTGACAAGTAAGAATTATTATCCTTATTTTTAAAACAGTACTATCTGGTTCAAGGTCAAAGAAAATTAAAAAATAAAGCTGTGAAAGTATACTTGATGATTCCATCCTTGTCTTCTAACTACTGTATCCTACAGAGCTTAGGTAAGCTGAGAAACAATGAATACCCAATTAAGACAAACTTTTCAGCACGATTTAGACAAAAGGATACAATTTGGTAAAATTAAGCCACCACAGGGACTATACCATTTTATAGAAATATTCTTAGAATTTGCAATGTAATTATGTAGAATGTCCCATAGAAGAGAAAACCTAAATGTTATGTTCAATTGTTAAGTTCTGTAGGCAAGGAAACTGTAATTAAAAAATAGCACTTGGTCACAAAGACTGGTAAAGACTTTTTTTTCTTGTAATTTTCCAAGACCTCTTTTACGCTTTTATGTTCACCGGGTTAAGGGGGCATTTTGATTAAACACGGGAGCACAGAGACAAAAGCAGCGCAGCGCCTATGTTACCCAATTGGGGTCCATGCCCTGGAGTAGTTGAGCCAATGAAACAGACTCCAAGTCAGGAAGAGTGAGAAACTCTATTAAGGAGCTGTACACATCGCTGGTGCTATGGCTGCTAACCAAAGGGTCAGCAGTTTGAATCTGCCAGGCGCTCCTTGGAAACTCTATGGGGCAGTTCTACTCTGTCCTATAGGGTCGCTGTGAGTCAGAATTGACTCGACGGCAATGGGTTTTTTTGTACATTGCTGGGGACCTGGCAGCAACACAGGCTGTCTCTATGAAGTCCCAAAGAGCAATTTACATCAGAGCTTACACAGAATTTTAGAAGGGTTAGAAGTATCTTTGTAGTCTGCAGATGGCATGGCCAGAGGAGTTATTCATTACAAGATAGTGATAAAAGACTCTTTACCAGATTAAAAATATACATATCAGACACCTGAGCTCTCATTTTCCTGTGGGGACTGGGGATTGTGAGCCACAGGTGGTTGGACAGAACAAAACAAAGTTATTTCCATGAGATTAAGACAAAGAACAAAGTCACTAACATTAGGTCAAAACAAAGTCATTAACAGAGGTATGTGAAAGAGGAGGGAGGTAGAGGAAGGAGAAAAACTTATAGGTTCATCAAGGCCTTTATTATGTCAAGCTCTCAGTCGCTGAAAAAAAAAAGCCCATTATAAAATAGGAGAAAACATGCTGGGGAGTATTGGGGCCACACCTATGAGTTCAATGCCAGAAGTCACTGGAGTTTTTGTACTCTGGAATAAAGTGTGTCCTTCTGGTCTACCACATCATTTGAGTTTAAGATGTTTTCTAGGAGCAGTAACTAGTGACCAGTGTTCAGGGCCTTCATTAAAATTAATGTTATGGTGAGATTTAGCATCCTGAGTAGACAGAGCTCAATAGCTAACTTTCCCATTAGTAGAGCAAATGTTTTTCTCTGACACATGTCCTCTCATTTCAGTTCCTCCTCATGTTTTTTGCTACAATTACCATCAAAAGGTAGACGCTTCAAATCAACATGACCTGTGTTTTTCATAGGCACACAAAACTTGTTCAATTCATTTTTCCTTAATATCTCCACGTGTTTGGAGGCATTTATCTGTCTGGAGGAAACTGTGGATAAGAACATAGCTTTACTAATGAAAAAAAGATGTCCCGGTAGAAGGTAGATGTGGAATTTAGAAATCACACAACCTTTATAACGTAGTCCTTTTAGACTTAATATACAGAAGTTTTGATGTTTCCTGTCTGAATCAGTGTGCAGGATACATACATACGGACTCGAGAAAATGCCTATTTTTTGTGTAAGATAACCCTATTTCATGTAAAAATGTCAGTTTTGCATACTTACTTATTTTTTTTAATTGTTTGACTGGCAGATGGGTCAGTTGCTTTATTCCTGGTATCCATAAGAGGTCTCTAAATTGTTGGCTAAGGGGGGTTATTTATAGTGAGAGCTCGATGGCTGTAAGTGCCTGCTTGTAATTTATAATCACCTGCTTTACGCTTCCTCGGCTGTCAATGGCTCTACTAAAAAATTCCAGAGGGATATAAGCATTGATTTTTTTTTTTAAGTTCTAGGAAACAACACTTATGGGTTTATTTCATTTGACATTCATCTGTGAAAGTAATATTTCTCACTACAAATTGTCAAAAATACAGAATGTTATGGTTATGAGCCAATTTTCTATTTCATAAATTATTTAATTCCGAGAATACAAATTTGTGAGGTGAAACACTGGTACATATAGGACAAAAGAAAGGCAAATTTTGCCATTCGATGAGCTAACCATAAGCAGTTTATCTCACCCTTAACTTAGTAGTTACTAAGGCTTCAATAATCTCCAAAAACATTCCATCTGAAAACAAAATCCACACCAAGTCTCTTTGGCATGGTTGACAGCGGCAACAGGGGCATTGAGGAAGAAAAAAGGAGGATACATGGAGTGAGAATTTGTTAGGAGATGCAGAGAGAAAAGGTCATATTTAATATTCAGACCTCTACTTTGTGATGCTAAATTATAGTGAAGATGCCCTAGGGTTACTTATGTCTCAATGTTGGGAAACACCATTACTATTTCAGCTTCACTCTTCTTTTTTGTTGGGATGTTATTTTTATTCTCTAGCTCCTCCAGTTTAGGGTGTTTCTATACAGACTAGATATCCTGTGTCATGGATTGAATTTACTTTCCCCAAAAAATGTGTGTATCAATTTGGCTCTGCCATGATTCCCAGTATTGTGTGGTTGCCCTTCATTTTGTGATTGTAATTTTATGTTAGAGGATTAGGATGTGACCCTTACTAAAGTCACATCCCCAATCCAATGTAAAGGGCATTTTCCTGGGGTGTGGCCTGCACCACCTTTTTTTTATAATAGATAAAATGAAAGGGAACCAAGCAGTGAGTTGGGGACCTCATACCACCAAGAAAGCAATGCTGGGAATAGAGCACCCTCTTCGGACCTGGGATCCCTGAGCGGAGGAGCTCCTAGTGTGGGGGAAGATTGACCAGAAGGCTGACAGAGACAGAAGCCTTCCCCTGGAGCTAATGCCCAAATTTGGACTTTTAGCCTAGTTTACTGTGAACGAATAAATTTCTCTTTGTTAAAGCCATCTACTTGTGGTATTTCTGCTATAGCAGGACTAGATGACTACGACATTCTGGAAAGTTAGGTTTCCACATAGTTTCATCAGACTAATCAATCCATTTAGTAACAAAAATTACCTCTGGTCCGCTATTGGCCTAAACATTTTGATTAATTATATCACTTATCCACTTCACTTTCTAAATCCAGGCATTGTCTTTCTTCTAATAGAAATTAGCTGTGCAATATCTGATCATATGTTCAGTTTTATTTACTTAGAATGGTATTTACAAGTTTATTTCCTTTCCTTTTTTTTTTATTTTCAGGTAGACTACTTATAGTATAAAATAGTATAGCCTCTGTTATTCAAAGCTAATGAAACAGGCTGCTTAGCCGTATCTTGAACAGTACCTGAGCCAACTTTTTTTCCTTCTTCTTTCTTCTTTCTCTCCTTTCCCTCCCTTAGCCCATCCCTGCCTCCAAGTAAGATCCTGATGTTAGCTGCCCAAATGGTTAAGTGTTAACCAATGTTTCCTCTAAGACTGTGGAAAACAAGTGATATTGATCTAAGCCTGTCAAATAAGATGAAGGATGGCGCCAGCTACCCCCTGAGATGATGGGATAATGGCAGGAAAAGATCAACGTGTTTGAGATATGACCACCAAAACCAAACAGAAGAAAGAGAGTGCACATTCCACAAGTACCTAAAACTTCTGGCCCCTTTTCCCTTAAAAACCCGAACCCATCAGTAGTCTGGGTAGACAGACGACTTAGGAGGAGATCATTCCCCTCTGTCTCCATATACCAGTATATCTAATAAAGCTCTTGCTACCCACCTCACCCCATCTGGTGGATTCAAACTGCCAACCTTCTGGTTAACGTTTTGGTTAGCAGCTTTAAATCTCTTGGTGAATCATCATTTGCAAAAGTAAATACACTTTCTCACATAGCACCAGGGTTTTTATACTCTCATCGCATAACACCAGGGTTATTATACTAGTCCTTTCGCCAGAGTCTCTGCTTTCAATTTTTCCTTTTTAATTCATGTCACACAGTTATTGTCAGATTAATATGACCATTCAGCTATTATCATACAATTCTTTTGCTCACAAACCCTGAGTCAAATTGTCCCTCCTTTCTGGAATACTTTCCCTGTCAGTTCCATTGTATAAACTCTCACAAACGACCTCCTCTGCATCCAACTCCTACTGCTGTTACCGATATGACTATCCCTCTTCTGAGCTCCTATGGCCTGAATCGTATCCCACAATACATCTTTTCTACTTATTTTATATTCTCAGGTATTTTATTTATTCATACTTGTCATATTTACTTCCAAAGTTTGAGCTCTGTTTGAAGGTGATTGTGAATCATCTTTTTCTGTATGTTCCTAAATATCTAGTCCAGTATCTTCTACAAATACCTGTGTGCCTGATATATTTCCAGATATTTCATGTAAGAAAAACCTTATATTTTAAATATGTACAACCTAAAGAAGAAAATATGAGTAAAAAATATAACATTATTATAATGATGTATATATATATTTTATATATATATACACATATATACTTTTTTTTTCAATCTATCTTCCCAATAGAATGTAAGCTTCATGAAGCTTCATATAGTTTCTTTTGCATCCCCTTACCTAGTATAATGCTGGGCATTTAGTAAGCATCAATAAATACTTGAAAATCAATTAATGAATGAATAAGTACATGATTCTACAAGAGTACGGAGATAAAGGCATGTCTGACTGGAAATTTAAATAGGAGTTGAGAAAAGGACTTGGAACAGGATCAAGAAATTTCAAGGCAGAAAAGGAGACAAAAGACACTCTAAGGAAACTGCTTAACATCTGCAAAAGCAAGGAACCAGGAAAATATGAAGAGCCAAGTTTGGGGGAAGGAAAATAATTTTTACAATGGTAAAAAAGTTTATAAGAATTTAAATAAAAGTGGATTAGAACGGTTGTTGTTATCATGAGGTGCTGTTGAGTCGGTTGTGACTCATAGTGACCCAGTGCATAACAGAACAAAACACTGTCCAGTCCTGTGTCATCCTTACAATCGTTCTTATGCTTGATTCCATGATTGCAGGCACTGTGTCAATCCATCTCGAGGGTCTTCCTTTTTTCACTGACCCTTTACTTTACCAAGCATGATGTCCTTCTCTAGGGACTGGTCTCTCCTGATAACATGTCCAAAGTATGTGAAACGAAGTCTTGCCATCCTTGCTTTTAAGGAACATTCTGGCTGTACTTCCTTTAAGACAGATTTGTTCCTTCTTCTGGCAGTCTATGGTATATTCAATATTCTTCGCCAACACCAAAATTCAAAGGGTCTATTTTTTTTTATTCTTCCTCAGTCTTCCTTACTCATTGTCCAGCTTTCACATGCAAACGGGCAACTTACTTGACCATTTTTTTTTTTAATTCATAATGTCAATTAGTGAATAAAATGTAAAGAAAAAGCTAAAGTAGGATTCAAAGCATCTTGTATCTGATTCTTGATAAACTCTTAGATGAGCCAGAGTTGTTCTGCAGGACATAATAAAATCTTTGAAATGATAAAGATTGTAGAAGAGAATGATAAATAAAACAGATAATAGGCAGTACCTATTATATTCTTCTTAACACACTTCTTAGCTGTTTGCCTATTTGGTGAGATGTTAAAAAATGTGATGACTAAATCAAACTTGACCTATTTATGTAAATATATGCTAATAAGCAATGATGAATGTTCATCCTTATTGAATGTTTATGGTGACTGAGGCATTATTTTAATCATTTAATTTAATTATCTTTTTACTTTTTAATTAGGGCATAAAATACAAACGTAAAATGCACCGTTTTCGTGTGCAGATTATTTATATATGCATACATCAATGTAACCGCCAGGACAGTCAACCACTCACCCAAACTAGTCCTCAGCTACCATTGATACCGTCTCTGAGCCTATACTTTTGCATATTTCATAATGACTTTAAGTGGAATCCTATGGTATGTAGGGTTTTGAGTTCTCTTTTACTTAGCATGATGCATTTGAGAGTCAGTCATGCCATTGCATGAGTCAATAATTCACTGTTCTTTATCGCTAAGTAGTGTTCCATGGTATGGATGTTTATCCATACTATTTTTATCCATCTTCAGTTAAGGGACATTTCTGTTGTTTCCAAATTTTTGCAATTATGAATTAAGCCAATTAATTCAAATTCTCCTACAGGTTTTGCATGAACATAACTTTTTATTTTAATTTTTATTTCCAGTTTGGTGCTATAATTAATTAAAACTTTTAAAAGCATTGTCTACTAGTTTTTTAGTCAACATGTATATTTCCTTTTTTTTTTTGACACTATTTCTAAGAACAGGATTTCTGGGCAATAAAGTTAGCATACATTTAGCCTAAGTTGATACTGTCCAAATTGTTTCAGAGTAGTTTTACACATTTACATTCTCATTAGAGATCTAACACAGTTTCGACAATTCCATATTTTTTCCCCAGTCTTGGCATTATCACTCTTATTTAAAATTTCAACAACTCTGGTACGTATGTAGAAGTATTTCATTTTCATTGTGGTTTTAATTTCCATTTATCTGATGAATATTGGGATTATATACTTTTTCATTTTTCATAATATTACTCACCCCAAGCACACACAAATATGTGTACATACATACATATATGTATATAAGCATACATACATATAAAAAGAGCATGAATATATAAACTGATAGTCAAATGGGAAACATGTTTGATCCTATATCAAGGTTAATAAACATCATTTTGCCTTAATAATCAATACATTATACATATCTTGTAAGAAGACACCCATGATTGCAAAAAAAATAAAAATCCCAAAGGGAAAAACAATCTTTTAATCAACAAATAAAATTTTCATAAGTAAGCTCACATTGGCAGTCAAGTTAAATTATGAATCTAATTATTACTGCTATGAATTATTAGTAGAGAGTGATATACTTCTAGTGAGGAAACATCTTTCCTTTCAGTGATAGCAGAAAATGTCTGTTGCTATTCTAGGTAGAATATCTGCAGTGGTAAAATTCTAGAAAGTCATTCATCTTTAGACCACTAACGGATAAGAAGACATCAAGACAAACTAGGTTAATTGGAAGACATATTTATCTGAGGGAGGAAAGTGATTGGAATATAGAAAGGCATAGATTTTTTAGATATTCATGTCCATTTGGGTAGGGCAATTGAAACTAGCTTCAGGCCCAATTACTGTTTGGATGGAGGGATTTCTGGAGGCATAGCACCTTACTCCTAAGCATTTTAAATAGAAACACTTGCCTTTAACAATGTCACAAAAGAAATGTATATATATATACCAAACCAAAAGCCAAACCCATTGCCCTCGAGTTTATTTTGGCTCATAGTGACCTGACCATATAGGACAGAGTAGAACTACTCTAAAGGGTTTCCAAGGAGAAGCTGGTGGATTCAAATTGCCAACGTTTTGGATAGCAGACTGAGCTTTTAACTACTCCTCTACCAGGGCTCCATACATATATATATAAACATATATATACATAATTCACCTTTGCCCATTTTTTTCATTGAGTTAATATTCTTATTTTTCATGTGCAGTTAGTTCAACATATATAAAAAAAAAATCATTTTTGGGGGTGTTTTTTGATTAATAGGCTATCTTAATTTTAATGGTGCCCTATTTATTGTCTTTTTTATGGATTGTGCTTTTGTGTTCTGATTAAGAACTTTTAATTACCTTAAGGTCATAAAGATATTCTTCTATGTTTTTTTTTTTTTTTTAATTAAAGCTTTAAGACCTCTTCTTTCATATTTAGGTCATAATCTGCCTTAAATAACCCTTTCTATATGGCATGTAGTAATAGTCACTGTTCTAATTTTTGTGTGTTTTTTGTTGTTTTTTTTCTCAAGATGGTATCCAATAACTCTATGATTTCATTTGTATGAAGTTCAAAAACAGTCACACCAATTTAATGGTCTCAGAAATCAGGATTTTGGTTACTCTTGAACTGGGTGACAGTGGTTAGTGAGTTCCAATTCATCAAACTGTACACTTTGAATATTTGTACTTTCCTGAATTTTATATTTCAATGAAAAGTTCACATGAAATGTATCAACCAAATACAATGGGTAAAACTTGTTTGGCTCCTGATTCATACAAACTCACCTGTGAAATAACATTTGTGAGACGATTGGGCAAATTTAAACACTGACTTGTTATTAGATTATCTTAAAAAATATTTATTATTGTTATGTTAGAGTGATAATGGCATTTTGATTATGATTAAGACCTTATGTAAGTACTTGTGGATGAAGCTATTTAATGCCTTGGATTGTTTTAAAAATGATCCAATGCAAGGATGTGTGAGTGGGGATCGGTAGAGATTTAAAATAAAAAGTTGATATTTTTAAAAAATAGGTGATGAGTATGTGCAGCTTCATTATTCTATTTTCTCTACTTTTTATATGTTTGAAATTTTTCATAATAAAATGTAAACTAATATCTTGAATGAAATGAGACATATATACGACTAGAGAGAACACGTAGTCAAATTTGGGAGTTGGGAAATTCATTTTTTTTCTAGCATTGAAGTCCTGAAAAAGCCACTGAAGCCCTTCTTTATAAACTTTTGGAGATAGCTCTTTATATATAAGAACATTTGGAAACAAAACAAAAAATTCATTCATTCATAAACACACATTGAAAAAAATTTCTCGAGCAAGGATCTAAGACCCTGGTCCTATGTAATCACTGCCAAAAAGGCCTTAAAAGCTAAAGAAATCTAGGACTTGGAGAAATATTGATTGACTTACAATGGCAAACAAACTCTAAGGTGACCACATGATCCCTGGCTTATATTTTTTATACCTTTGCATAATCCCTTCTCCTGAGTTGTGAACAGTATATTTGACTTGCTTTCAATCAATACAATATGGCAAAGGCGATGGGCTGTCACTCCTGTGGTTACATTATATAATAATCCATAATATTCCACCTTACTGGTAGACTCAATCTAGAGACTTTCTGTGAGGGCTTGATGAAGTAGGTGGCCTTGACAGAGAAAGCTCACATGTTCTCTAAGAAATGAGTATAACTCCTAAGGGTTGAGGGCAATCTTCTGTGAACAGCCAGCAAGAAGCCAGAGCCTACAATCCTACAATTACAAAGAAATAAGTTCTGCCAACAACCTGAGTGAGCTTGGAGACAGATTCTTCCCAGATAAGAACACAACCTGGCTGATAGCTCGATTGCAGCCTTGTGAGACCCTAAGCAGAGGACCCAGTCCTCTTGTGCTGAGTCCTAGCCCACAGTAATTGTGAATAAATGTGTACTTTTTTAAAGTGCCTAAGTTTGTAGTTATTTGTTATGCACTAATACAAAAAAAAAAAAAAATACATAGCAAGTAAAAAAAGCTACCATTAATTAAATAGTTTATATAAGCAAGTTACTCAAGTGGACTTTTTTTTTTTTTAAGTTTAATCATCACTACAATCAAATAAAGTCAGATATTATCCCAATTCTATAGGTTAAAAATTTGAGGCTAAAAAGTGATTATGTAATTTTCCTACGTCCAATCCAATTGGCAAGTGGCTGAGGCAAATTCAAATTCGGCTCTGCCAAATTGCAAATCTGCTTACTTCTGTACTACACACCTTCCATGGAGAGAAAGATGAGGGCAACTACTCAGTAACATCAAGAGCTCAGACCAGTATTTCAATATGTTGGCTCTGATGTTGACTACAATACAGTGGAATGGAAGACAGATGAAGGTTGGGGAGTTAGCTGTGGGTCATAAATACATACAAAATGCAATACCTGTGTCACAATTTGTTTTACATACTTTTGATGAAGCTGTTCTTATGGTAACTGATTATTGCAAAAGTAAGATGAGAAACCATTTAATAACCAGAAAAGAATTCTGGAAGAGCTACTATCTTGAAAAACTTAGCTAGCTATAAAGAAATTAAGTATTCATTTAACATGGCTTTTCTTCCTTCTGAGCTATATTTCAATACCTCAGTCAAAAATATTTATGTATTCTCTTTGAAGGGCATTAACTGCTACTACTGAATAAATAAGAAAAGACTTGGGTTGTAAAATGAGCAGTCTAGGCTCACTAATAAGCTTGGATATATAAAATCATGGTCAAATGGAATATATTTCTGATCCTATATCAAGGTTAATAAACATTATTTTGCCTTAATAATCAATACATTATACGTATCTTGTAAGAGGACATCTATGATTGCATAAAAACAAAATCCCAAAGAGGAATACAATCTTTTAGTCAACAAATAAAATTTTCATAAGTAAGCTCACATTGGCAGTCAAGTTAAATTATGAATCTAATTATTACTGCTACAAATTATTAGTAGAGAGTGATATGATACTTCTAGTGAGGAAACATCTTTCCTTTTAGTGATAGCAGAAAATGTCTGTTGCTATTCTAGATAGAATATCTGCAGTGGTAAAATTCTAGAAAGTCATTCATCTTTAGACCACTAAGGGATAAGAAGACGTCAAAGCAAAGTAGGTTAATTGGAAGACATGTTAATCTGAGACAGGAAAGTGATTGGAATATAGAAATATGAATATAGATATTCATATCCATTTGGATCGGGCAATTGAGACAACAGCTTCATGCCTTCATTACTGTTTGAATTGAGGGATTCTTGGAGCATAGCACCTTACTCCTAACATTTTAAATAAAACATCTGCCTTTAACAATGCCACAAAAGAAATATGACAATGCAGTGTGAGTTTCTTGGGATAGGTCCTAGGTATACTCACTTGCTCTATAGGTTCAATCCCTGGGTATGAGTGTGAGGGCAACAAGTGAAATAAAAATGAATAAGTCACGGAAATCAGCATAGCTCAGAGCCTAAGCAAAAATATTGGAGCTATATAAGCAAAAATATTGGAGCTATACCTGGAGGGAAATTTATGAAGTGGAAGCCAAGAGGATCAAAAGCCCACCAGTGCTGATCAAAATTTCCCAGAACTAAATCCGAGTAATTCTGTGTAAACCTATCCATGATGCATTTGGAAGCCAAGAAATATGAATCAGTTATACCAGGAAACTTATATTAAAAGGAGACAAATGACAAATAACACCATTAAGTTTATATATACATTTGTCCTTTGTGACTCCTCAACTGTTATTTATTTATTTATGTAGAATAAAAGTAAGTTAGACAAAGCAAATGGAGGGAGGAACCTGGAAAGTGGCAAATGACTTGGCTGGTTTGTTGGAATCTTGAAGTAGCAAATTTAGAAAATTGGATACAAAGAAGTTTATAGAATTATTTGGATGACTTTAAGGGAATGGGAAAAAAGTGTATGGGTTTTAATGTCTCAGGTCAGTGTTCACAGAGAGTCCAACAATGAAGAAGCACTAAGCAACCAGGTAGATGATTTGACCAACCAAGGTAATTGGGTCTCTGTTCTTGGCCACCCCTGTGTTTTCATGATGGGCTTCTGAACAGAGTAATTATAAGGCAGGAATAGAGACTCTGCCGGGGCCTGCACTGAATTCCAAGTGTCCCGAGAGGTGCCCAGTAACCAGCTCTCCTTCTACCTGGTTCCAATTGAAGAAAGGGCTCCAGGGATTAAAAACAAATAGAATTAAAATCCACTGATACAAAGGAAAAATAAAAGAAAATGTAAGTTATAGATCTGGATCTTGCTCTCCCAGAGTTTGCAATCTACTTTGCAAGATGGCATTAGGATATTTGCATCCAAACAAGAATATAAATAGATAGTGCTACCTGAATTATTCAGAAGCAGGAAGAATTTTGCTCACTTGAGAGAGAAGCTTTCACAGAAAAAAATTGAAGCAGGAAAGAATTTTTGAAGAATCAGCAGCATTTTAACAGAATTGTCCTAGGAACTTATTGGTGTCAGGGGAACCATAAGGCATAACATTCAGAAGTAAAACATACAAGGTGTGTGTCAGGAATAAGTAGACAGCTTTTTTTTTCCTGTAGCAAAAACTGTTAAGGAACACAAAAAGATGACGCTGGAAGGAAAGAATAACATCTGATTATGTGGGTTCCTTTTGTGGCTGGTTTAAATTTTAACTTCTTATTCCAGGCTTTGGAATATCTTTGAATATTTTTGCATATAGGAATTATTTTGTTCAATATATAGCTACTGAATGTTTACTGTGTTCCAGACACTGTGCTAAAAGTTGAGATAAAATTGTTATTGTTGTTAGGTGCTGTCCAGTAAGCTCCACTCACAGCAACCTTAGGTATAACAGAGAGAAATGTTACCTGGACCTGCGCCATCCTCACAATGGTTGCTATGCTTGAGTGCATTGTAGCAGCCACTGTGTCAGTCCATCTCCTAGAGGATCTTACTCTTTTTCCAGACACTCTCAAGCATGATGTCCTTCTCCAGGGACTGGTCCCTCCTGGTAACATGTCAAAACACGTGAGACAAAATCTTGCCATCATCGTTTCTAAAGAACATTCTGGCTGTACTCCTTCCAAGGCAGATGTGTTTGTTCTTCTGGCAGCACATGGTATAGTCAATATTCTGGAATAAAATAGTGAAGAAAAAGATTCAGAGCCTGTTGACATGAATTTTGCATTCTAGTTAGGGAAACAGACATTAATCAAATACTCATAAAAGCAGCTATGAGCTCTGAAATGAGACATGTATTACGATCCTGTAAGAGTAGATAATAGAATAGAGGCACATTTGGATCAGTCTGAGAGTTCAGCAAATGCATTCCGAGGCAATACAATTTGAGAGGAATTTGATGAATGGGAATTAGGTTACTGGAGATGAGAGGAAACACTATTCCTGGCAGGGAGCATCACGTGCTAAAGTCTTGAGTCCAGATATTAATTTTCTATTGCTGTTGCAACAAATAATCACAAAAAAAAACAGTGTTAAAGCGACACAGATTCAAAAGTTTGTATCAATTTAAAGTAACTGTTATACAACTTGACTGTTTAAGTGACATCACTAAGTTGTATACCAGAAAAATGGAAGGGTAAAAAGGCAAATAGAATGTTGTAAATATTTTTACGACAAAAAAAGGCTGCAGTTGTTGATACTAACCCCCCCACCAAGAAAAAGAAAAAAAAACCTGTTGCCATCCAGTTGATTTCTACTGGTAGTGAATTTATAGGGCAGAGTAGAACTGCCCCACAGGGTTTTGAAGGAGCAGCTGGTGGATTCAAACCGCTGACATTTTGGTTAAGCAGGAGAACTTTTAACCATTGCCCCACCAGGGATACTACTTAGATATACATAAATACCTTGTGGAATTAGTTTTCTTGGTTCAAAGGTTTTGTTGCTGTTGTTAAACCCAAAACAAACCAAACCCACTGCCGTCGAGTCGATTCTGACTCATAGCCACCCTAAAAAACAGAGTTGTTAGATGTCATGAAATTGGCTCTGACTCACAGCAACCTACATACAACAGAAGGAAACACTGCCCTGTCCTGGCCACCCTCACAATCTTTGCTATGCTTTCGTGTTGATGAAGTGTCAATCCTCTTCATCGACGGTCTTTCATTTTTTCAGTGACAGTCTGCTTTACCAAGCACGATGTCCTTCTCCAGGGACTGATCCCTCCTGATAACATGTTTAATGTACATGACAGGAAGTCTCGCCATACTTGCTTTAAATGAGCATTCTGGCTGTACTTCTTCAAGACAGATTTGTTTGTCCTTCTGGTAGTCCATGGAATATTCAATATTCTTGGCCAACCTCATAATTCAAAGCTGTCAATTCTTCAGTCTTTCATATTCATTGTCCAGCTTTCAGATGCATCTGAGGCTATTGAAAACACCATGGCTTGGGTCAGGGGCACCTTAGTCCTCAAAGTGTCATCTTTGCTTTTTAATGCTTTAAAGATTTCCTTCACAGCGGATTTGTCCAATTCGGTATGTAATTTGATTTCTCAACTGCTGATTCAACCGATGTTAATTGTAGATTCAAGTAAAATGAAATCCTTGACAACTTCAAACTTTTCTCTGTTTATCATGATGTTGCTTGTTGGTTCAGTTGTGAGGATTTTTGTTTTCTGTATTTTGAGATGTAATCCATACTGAAGGCTGTAGTCTTTGATCTTCATCAGTAAGTGCTTGAAGTCCTCTTCACATTCAGCAAGCAAGATTATGTCATCTGCATAACACAGGTTGTTAGTAAATCTTCCTTAAATCCTGATGCCCCTTTCTTCTTCAAATAGTCCAGCTTCTTAGATTATTTGCTTAGCATGCAGATTGAATAAAACCAAAATCCCACTGCCATCAAGTCGATTTTGACTCATAGCGACCCCATACAAGTATGGTGAAAGGATACAACCCTGACACACAGTTTTCCTGAATTTAAAACATGCATTACCCCCTTGTTCTGTTTGAAGAACTGCTTCTTGGTCTATGTACAGGTTCCTTATGAATGCAATAAAGTGTTATGGAATAACCATTGTTCACAATATTATCCATAACTTGTTATGATCCTCACGGTCCAATGCCTTTGCACAGTCAATGAAACACAGGTAAATATGTTTCTGGTGTTCTTTGCTTTCAGTCAAGATTCAGCTGACATCAGCAATGATATCCCTAATTCCACATCCTCTCCTGAATCCGGCTTGAGTTTCTGGCAGTTCCCTGCCACTGTACTGCTGCAACAATTTTTTAATTTTATTCAGCAGATTTTATTTGTGAGTGATAATGATATCTTTTGGTATTTTCTGCATTCTGTTGAATTACCTTTCTTTGGAATGACCATGAATATGTATCTCCTCCAGTCGTTTGCCAGGTAGCTGTCCTCCAAATTTTTTGGCATAGATGAGTGAGCATATCCAGGTGTGCGTCAGTTCGTTAAAACATCTCAATCGGTATTCCATCAATTCCTGGAGCCTTGTTTTTTGCCAATGCCTTCAATGCAGCTTGAACTTCTTCCTTATATACCATCAGTTTTTGATCATATGCTACCTCCTGAAATGGTTGAACACTGACCAATTCTTTGACACAATGACTCTTTGTATTCCTTCCATCTTCTTTTGAAGCTTCCTGCATCATTCAATATATTGCCCATAGAATTCTTCCATATTGCAACTTAAGGCTTAGATTTTTTCTTCAGTTCTTCAGCTTGAAAAATGCTGAGAGCGTTCTTCTCTTTTAGTTTTCTAACTCCAAGTCTTTGCACATTTCATTATAATACATTGCTTTGCCTTTTCAAGCCACCCTTTGAAATCTGTTCAGCTCTTACACGTTATCATTTCTTCTGTTTTCTTTAGCTACTGTACACCCAAGAGCAATTTTCAGAGTCTCTTCTGACATCCATTTTGATATTTTCATTCCTTTCTGTCTTTTTAATGACCTCTTGCTTTCTTCATGTATGATATCCTTGATGGCATTCCACAACTTGCCTGTCTTCAGTCATTAGTGTTCAATGCTTCAAATCCATTCTTGAGATGGCCTCTAAATTCAGGTGGGATATACTCAAGGACTACTTTAGCTCTCGTGGATTTGTTTTAATTTTCTTCAACTTCAACTTATATATGAGCAATTGATGGTCTGTTCCACAGTTGCACCCTAGTGTTGTTCTCACTGATGATATTGAGCTTCTCCATTGTGTCCTTCCATAGATATAGTTGGTTTGATTCCTGTGTATTACTTCCAGTGAGGTCCATGTGTATAGTTGCTATTTATGCTATTGAAGAAAAGGGACTTGCAATGAGTAAGTCGATCTTGCAAAATTTTATCGTGCTATCTCTATATCGTGCTATCTCTATATATCTATATCTCTATTCCATAACCAAAGCCATGTCTTCCAGCTACCAATCCTTCTTCTTTCTGACGAGCTTTCACATTCTAATCACCAGTAATCATTAATGCATCATGATTACAAGTTAGATCAATTTCAGACTGTAGAAGTTGGTAAAAATATTCTTTTTTCCTCTTTGGCCTTGGTGGCTGGTAAATAAATTTGAAAAATAGTCATATTAACTGGTCTTCCTTGTAGGCATAAGGATGTTATCCGGTTACTGACAGTGTTGTTCTTCAGGATAGATCTTGAAAAGTTCTGTTTTGATACAAATGTGATGTCATTCCTCTTCAATTTGTCATTCCTGGCGTAGTAGACCATATGACGATTCAATTCAAAGTGGCCAATATCCGTCCATTTCAGATCACTAATGCCTAATATATCAATGTTTATGTGTTCCCTTTCATTTTTGATAGCTTCCAATTTTCCTAGATCCAGACTTCATATAGTCCGCATTCCAATTACTAATGGTTGTTTGCAGTTTCTTCTCATTTTGAGTAGTGTCACATCAACAAATGAAGGTCCTGAAAGCTTTACTCCGTCCATGTCATTAAGGTCGATTCTACTTTCAGGAGGCAGCCCTTCCCCAGTGGTATATTGACTCTCTTCCAACCTGAGGGCCTTATCTTCTGGCACTATATCAGACAATGTTCTGCTGCTGTTCATTAAGGTTTTCACCGGCTAATTTTTTTCAGAAGTGTACTGTCAGGTCATTCTTCCTAGTCTGTCTTAGTCTGGAAGCTCCACTGAAGCCTGTTCACCATGGGTGACTTTTATGGTATTTGACTTCCAGCATCACAGCAACACACAAGCCACTACAGTATGACACACTGACAATCAAGCAGTTCAGGGCCATGCTTTCACGGGTTTGTTAAGTCAATTGGCTTAATACCATTTTTTAAAGTTTCTGCTCTACCTCTTATTTTAGGGAGTAGTGCCCTGGGCCTTAAAAGCTTGCCAGTGGCCACCCAAGATACAATAATTGGTCTCCATTCACCAGGAGCAACAGAGGAAGGAGACCCAGAAATTGGAGAAGGAAAGGGACTGTAGATCTCTCTGCCTCCATGAACAACTACCTTCTTTGCCACAAGACCAGAAGAAATGGATGATGCCAGGCTACTGAACATTTCGACCAAGAATTAAATAGATGTATCTTGATCAAAAGGAGGAAAAATATGGAACAGAGTTTCAAATTCTTATGAAAACCAGACATACTGGATACATTGAGACTGGAGGAACACTTGATTCTATAGCCTGGAGACAGCTTTTAAAACTTGAACTGAAACTATCCCATGAAATCATCATTAAACAACAAATTAGATAAAATCATAAAGAATGTTTGCTTGAGCATTGCGTTCTTTTAAATAATTGTCTATGGAAGACAAAATTTTCAACAGTAACTCTAAAGCACAGATAAGAACCTTGGGGGCCGAGGGTCTAAATTAATGGTGGTGAAACCATACGGGCAGAGATCGTGAGAATGGAGACACAATGCGATGTATGTAACCATTGAATTGTACTTGTAAAAACTGTTGAGTGGATGTTTGTTAGGTTGTATTTTCACCAAAAAAAAAAAAAAGCCAAATCAATAAACACACACACAGAGAGATTCATCATCTTAGAGTTCTGTAGGTCAGAAGCTAACACAGATCTCACCATCCTAAAATCAATAAGTCAGCAAGCTACATTCCCTTCCAACAGTTAGAAGGGAGAAAGAATTCTTTTTTTTGCTCCTTTGAGTTATTGGCATAGTTCAGTCCCTTGAATTTGTAGAACTGAGGCCCCACTTTTCTTGCTGGTTATAAGATGAGAGCCTTTCCTAGATTCTACAGGCAACTGTATTCCTTAGCTTTCGTGGCATGTAGAATGTCTCTGACTCACCCTTCTGTCTCATTTTCTTTCAGTTGTAAGGACACATCTGATTAGTTATACCTACCCAAATAATCCAGGATAATCTCCCTATTTTAAAATCGGATGATTAGCAACCTTGATTCCATCTTCAACTCTAATTCCTTTTTGTTATGTAATGTGACATATTTATAGTTCCCAGAATTAGGAAGTGGACATCTTTGGAGGCTAAGTCATTGTTCTGCTTACCACAGTCCAGAAAGACTAAAAGAATGGCAAAATGGTTGGGACAGAGAATGAAAAGAAAAACATGGTATGAAATGATGTTGGAGAGATAGGTAGGACTAGGATGTATACATATTGAAGTTCATTTAAGGAATTATTACTTTTTCCTAAATGCAGTGAAAAGTCATTGAGGGAAAAATTTAAGTGGGAAATGTGTGTGTGGCGGTGTGGGGGAGAATAATGATATGAGTTAATTTGCATTTTTAAAAGTTGAATGTATATGTATTAAAAGCAATAGATTTGAGGAAGGCAGCATGTACGAGGAAACCAAATTAGAAGGCTACAGCTGTAGTTTATTAAAAAAGATGAGTGTAACTTAGTTAATAGTTTTTTTTTTTTTTAAGTTACTGTCCAATCAATTCCAACTCATGGTGACCCCATGTGTGTCAGAGAACTGTGCTCCATAGGGTTTTCAATGACCAATTTTTTTCTTCTAAGGCACCTTTGGGGTGGTCTAGAACCTCCAACATTTTAGTTAGCAGCAGCTAGGTTCATTAAACAGTTCCACCACTCAGGGACTCTAATATGGTGAAAATGCAGAGGAAAGGTTGGATTTGGTAGGAGCTGGTAAAATCAAAGTGCTGTGAAAAGTTATCATAGGAATAGATGGGATGGGATGAAACTATAGACAGTAAAACTTCTACTAGGGAACTCATTTGATACTACAGGAATGAATAAAAGTAAATATATGTTAGGCTGGTAAAGGCAGAATAGAATACATGGGACTCGTATAAAATATTCTAACTAGTAAATACTTGCAGATAGAGAATAATTCCTACTCATCTTTAAAATATTTGCAGAAATGGTTCTCCGACTCACTGAATTGGACTCTTGGGAAGAAGGATTAAGAATTGTATCTTGAATAAGATCCAGAGAAGAATCTCAAATAGCTAAACAGCAACCAATCTACAAATGAGACTTTGGAACACAGCTCTACATCACGTATCAGAGATTCTTGAAGGTAAAAAAAAATCAATAAATATTACATTGAAGTACAAATTCTAGGAAGATAAAATATAACTAAATCATAGTACAGAAATAAATTCTTAACTTTTATATTTAATATCTAGGTCTTCAAAATTTACCATTTGGACATATTAAGCCATTTTACTGTGTATTCTGAGACTGCTTATATTAAAAGTAATGAAAAAAAAAGTATGTTCAAAATCATAATATGATCTTACTTTGGGGGAAGACTCTACTCAAAAAAATCTCCATTTATTACGCTGTGGTGTATTCCCCCGGCATAGCATCCAAAATACTATTCGCAGAGGAAGTTGTTTCACACTAATTTGAGCACCTGGAGTATAATGAGAAATATAAGTACAATTTAAAGGATTCTTTTTACTGCCTACAAGATTGGTTCGGAAGGAATGCTCAATTTGTACATTTGGGATGCATCCTATCAGCAAGCAAATCACGTTCTTGGAACCTGCTGTTGGCGAGGCACGAGAAAGTTTCCAAAAAGAGATTTTAAGTTTTTATCTCTTAGGATCTCAAATGGGATTAGAGATAGCTTGAAGATTTTACTTTGTACAGGCCATTTACTTTTCAAACATGTAAACTGATCATATTTTCTTCTATAAAGCCCTTTAAACTCCTTTTTTTCTCAGTACACATAATAAACATCTGTGATCATTAACATTGTGTGTCAACATGGCTGGGCTGTAATTCTCAGCGCTTTGGCAGTTAAGGTGCGGTTTGACAGTGGTGTAATGATGTGATCACCTCCATGATGAGTTGATATCATATGATCACCTCCATGATGGGATCTGCTGTGAGTAGTCGATCAGTTGAAGGGGAGTTTCTTTGGGGGTGTGGCCTGTGTCCAATATAGGTGGACTTTCTGACAAAGCTCCTGGGCTTTTACATGCTCTGGATCCCACAGCTGGCTCCTTTTCATCTGACCTCTGGTTCTTGGGACTTGAGTTAGTAGCTTGCCTGCCATCTTGGGATTCATCTGTCTTCGCAGACTGTGAGCCAGGGCTCTGCTATCTGACTTGCCAATCTTTAGTTCACCAATCTCTTCAGCTTCGTGAATCAGGAGAAGCCTCGAGCCTGACCCAGGAATTTGGGATGTTCCAGCCTCTACAACCACTTGAACTATTTCCTTGATGTGAATCTCTCTCTCTATTATATTTACATGTTTTTGCTTCTCTGGAGAACCCAGCCTAAGACAACACCCTAGCATGGTTCATAAATTCCTTAATTATCTGGCCAATGCTTTTCTTTCTAGAGTTATCTTTCTTCACTTGTCTCCTCTTCTTGTACATAAGATCCAGTAGTAGGGAGTTAAGAGGGCGAGAGAGAGAGAGACCCAGAGAGAGCGCTTCTTAGTTCCATTGTCTCTTGAGGCGCGACTCCATTTCCTGAGTGCTCTACAATTCCATTAGATCATTCTGTATCCTTATAATCAACTACCCTTTCTTGTTAAATATCTTGAGTGAGTTTACCTTTTTTCTTTTCTCACCAATGTTAGTGTGACTGTACAAGCTGTCTGTGTGTGGGAGTCCTAAACATAGCTATAGTCTTAGAACTCTATTCAGTTTAGCATTTCCTGGATTTCCATTTTTATGCAAAGTATCGCTGTCAACAGTTGTTTGAAAGTAGCATGAGATGGGTTTTGTAGGCCTCTACCTTGTGTTTCCAGCTTCTGCTATTTTCTAAACAAGCATGTTCAGCAAGATCACTGTCATTAAATGTGCTTAAATTTGTAAACTGGCTAATAGCAACAACTCTTTTTCTCCTCAACTGTCCTAGATACAGCATAACACTTTTCAAAGGACATCATGGAGGTTGAACTCAGAAGAACAGCTGGAGAAGTATTCAATGCTCCTCCACTTGCAGAGCATTTGATGTACCAGCTGTCCTGAAGCTTTCAAAATGCCCTAACATTACAGGTTTCCAGTAAGCAGAGTCATTGAGAAATGTGAGAAATTGTGCTTGAGGTGTACACTCAATATGTTCAGAAAATAGTTTAAACAGGTCTGCTCTGGAAGGGTTTTGTTTTAGTTTTTGGGAGCACTTTTTTTTTTATTCTGCAATAAATCTTTGTTCACGTAATCAGCTAAAAATTATATTTAAAGAAACGCATTTTAATTATTCAAAATAGTGATGATTATAGTTTTCACATGATATTTATTGACACTTAACATTCAATATTGGGGCTATAATATCACAGATGACATGATAATCAGAAAACATAAATCTGCTGAAGAAGCACCAATATTCAGTTTAAAAGTCAATAATAATTCAGAAGATTAAAAAAAAAAAGTGAAAAAAAAAAATGGAACCACGTTCAACTGCAAAAGTTGCGATTACTTGTCTGTCTTAGGCTGGGTTCTCTAGAGAAGCAAAACCCGTAATGCATATAAACATATATAGAAGGATTTATATTAAGGAAACAACTCACGTGATTGTAGGGGTTGGAACATCCCAAGTCCTTGGATCAGGATAGAGCTCTTTCCCAAATCATGAAGCCTCAGAGGCTGATGAGCCCAAGATGAGGAGGTTGGAGAGCAGGGATCCCACTCACAGGTTGTGTCGGTTGAGGAATCCTCAAGGTCAGCAGGCAAGACCACAAGGTTTCTCCTGAGTCACTTAGCTGCAGGGCCTGGTGAACCCAAGATAGGCAAGTTGGGGGGGGCAGGACTCTTGCTCGCAGGCTGTGAAGATCGGCGAATCCCAAGATGGACAGGTAAGCTGCTAGCTCAAGTCCCAAGAACCAGTGGTCAGACAAGAGACAGCTGCTGGATCCAGATCAAGCCAATCTTTGCAAGGTGAGCAGGAAGGAAGTAGGTGATGGAGAGATACAGGCTGAGGGGGCAGTGAGCTGCCACAGACCCCACCCCCACCAGTACCACTCAGCAGATTCCATCATCACAGTGATCACATATCAAATTTCAACAGGGCAGTGATAACACTATGCAACTGTCGAAGCACTGAGAATCATCACCCAGACAAGATGACACACAATCTTAAACATCACAGTATCCCTCTGAGAAGCTTGATTTTTTTTTAATTTTTATTGTGCTTTAAGTGAAAGTTTACAAATCAAGTCAGTCTCTCACACAAAAACCCATATACACCTTGCTACACACTCCCAATTACTCTCCCTAATGAGACAGCCCGCTCTCTCCTTCCACTCTCTCTTTTCGTGTCCATTTCTCCAGTTTCTAACTCCCTCCACCCTCTCATTTCCCATTTCCCCTCCAGGCAGGAGATGCCAACATAGTCTCAAGTGTCCACCTGATCCAAGAAGCTCACTCCTCACCAGCATCCCTCTTCAGCCCAATGTCCAGTCCAATCCATGTCTGAAGGGTTGGTTTTGGGAATGGTTCCTGTCCTGGACCAACAGATGGTCTGGGGGCCATGACCACTGGGGTCCTTCCAGTCTCAGTCAGACCATTAAGTCTGGTCTTATGAGAATTTGGGGTCTGCAACCCACTGCTCTCCTGCTCCCTCAGGGGTTCTCTGTTGTGTTCCCTGTCAGGGCAGTCATCGGTTGTAGCCAGGCACCATGTAGTTCTTCTGGTCTCAGGATGATGTAGTCTCTAGTTCGTGTTGCCCTTTCTGTCTCTTGGGCTCCTAATTGCCTTGTGTCCTTGGTGTTCTTCATTCCCCTTTGATCCAGGTGTGTTGAGACCAATTGATGCATCTTAGATGGCTGCTTGCTAGCATTTAAGACCCCCAGACACCACTCTTCAAAGCGGGATGCAGAATGTTTTCTTAATAGATTTTATTATGCGAATTGACTTAGATGTCCCCTGAAGCCATGGTCCCCAGACCCCCATGCCCCTGCTATGTTCGCCTTTGAAACCGTTCAGTTTATTCAGGAAATTTCTTTTCTTTTGGTTTAGTACAATTGTGCTGACCTCCCCTGTATTGTGTGCTGTCTTTCCCTTCACCTAAAGTAGTTCTTATCTACTATCTAATTAGTGAATGCCCTTCTTTCACCATCCCTCCCTCCCCCCTCTCATAACCACAAAAGTATTTTTTTCTTGGCTTAAACTGTTTCTCAAGTTCTTATAACAGTGGTCTTATACAATATTTGTCTTTTTGCAACTGACTAATTTCACTCAGCATTATGCCTTCCAGATCCCTCCATGTTATCAAATGTTTCACAGATTCCTCACTGTTCTTTATTGATGCATAGTATTCCATTGTGTGAATATACCATATTTTATTTATCCATTCATCTGTTGATGGCCACCTTGGTTGCTTCCATCTTTTTGCTATTGTAAACAGTGTTGCAATAAACATGGAAGTGCATATATCTGTTCGTGTAAAGGCTCTTATTTTTCTCTAGGATATACTCCAAGGAGTGCGATTGCTGGATCATATGGTAGTTTTATTTCTAGCTTTTTAAGGAAGCGCCAAATCGGTTTCCAAAGTGATTGTGCCATTTAACATTCCTACCAGCAGTGTATAAGTGTTCCAATCTCTCCACAGCCTCTCCAATATTTATTATTTTGTGTTTTTTGGATTAATGCCAGCCTTGTTGGAGTGAGATGAACTCTCCTTGTAGTTTTGATCTGCATTTCTCTAATGGCTAATGATCCTGAACATTTCCTCATATATCTGTTAGCTACCTGAATGTCTTCTTTAGTGAAGTGTCTATTCATATCTTTTGTCCATTTTTTAATTGGGTTATTTGTCTTTTTGCAGTTGAGTTTTTGCAGTACCACGTAGATTTTAGAGATCAGGTGCTGGTCGGAGATGTCATAGCTGAAAATTCTTTCCCAGTCTGCAGGTGGTCTTTTTACTCTTTTGGTGAAGTCTTTAGATGAGCACAGGTGTTTGATTTTTAGGAGCTCCCAGTTATCTGGTTTCTCTTCGTCCTTTTTGGTAAGTTTTGTATTCTGTTTATGCCTTGTATTAGGGCTCCTAAGGTTGTCCCTATTTTTTCTTCCATGATCTTTATTGTTTTCGATTTTATATTTAGGTCTTTGATCCATTTTGAGTTAGTTTTTGTGCATGGAGTGAGGTATGGGTCTTGTTTCATTTTTTTGCAGATGGATATCAAGTTATGCCAGCACCATTTGTAAAAAGACTGTCTTTTCCCCATTTAATTGTTTTAGGGCCTTTGTCAAAAATCAACTACTCATATGTGGATGGATTTATGTCTGGATTCTCAATTCTGTTCCATTGGTCCATGTATCTGTTGTTGTACCAGTACCAGGCTGTTTTGACTGCTGTGGCGATACAATAGTTTCTAAAATCAGGTAAAGTAAGGCCTCCCACTTTGTTCTTCTTTTTCAGTAATGCCTTATTTATCCGGGGCCTCTTTCCCTTCCATATGAAGTTGGTGATTTGTTTCTCCATCTCATTAAAGAATGTCCTTGGGATTTTGATCAGAATTGCATTAAGTGTATAGATCGCTTTTGATAGAAAAGACATTTTCCTAATGTTAGGTCTTCCTATCTACGAGCAAGGTATGTTCTTCCATTTATATAAGTCTCTTTTGGTTTTCTTGCAGAAGTGTACTGTAGTTCTCTATGTATAAGTCTTTTATATCTCTGGTAAGATTTATTCCTAAGTATTTTATCTTCTTGGGGGCCACTGTAAATGGCACTGATTTGGGGATTTTCTCTTCGATGTTCTTTCTGTTGGTGTAGAGGAATCCAACTGATTTTTATATGTTCATCTTATATCCCGATACTCTGCTGAACTCTTCTATTAGTTTCAGTAGTTCTCTGTAGGATTCCTTAGGGTTTTCTGTGTATAAGATCATATCATCTGCAAATAGAGATACTTTTACTTCTTTCTTGCCAATCTGGATGCCCTTTATTTCTTTATCTAGCCTAATTGTTCTGCCTAGGACTTCCAGCACAATGTTGAATAAGAGTGGTAATAAAGCGTATCCTTGTCTGGTTCCCGATCTCAGTGGGAATGCTTTCAGGCTCTCTCCATTTAGAATATGATGTTGGCTGTTGGCTTTGTATAAATGCCCTTTATTATGTTGAGGACTTTTCCTTGTATTCCTATTTTGCTGAGAGTTTTTATCATGAATGAGTGTTGAACTTTGTCAAATGCCTTTTCTGAATCAATTGATAAAATCATGTGATTCTTGTCTTTTGTTTTATGTATGTGGTAGATTACATTTTTTTTTTTAATAATTTTTATTGTGCTTTAAGTGAAAGTTTACAAATAAGTCAGTCTGTCACATATAAGCTTATATACACCTTACTCCATACTCCCGCTTACTCTCCCCCTAATGAGTCAGGCCGCTCCCTCCTTCCAGTCTCTCCTTTCGTGACGATTTTGCCAGTTTCTAACCCTCTCTACCCTCCTATCTCCCCTCCAGACAGGAGATGCCAACACAGTCTCAAGTGTCCACCTGATACAAGTAGCTCACTCTTTGTCAGCATCTCTCTCCAACACATTCTCCAGTCCCTTCCGTGTCTGATGAGTTGTCTTCGGGAATGGTTTCTGTCCTGGGCCAACAGAAGGTTTGGGGACTATGACCACTGGGGTTCCTCTAGTCTCAGTCAGACCATTAAGTCTGGTCTCTTTATGAGAATTTGGGGTCTGCATCCCACTGCTCTCCTGCTCCCTCAGGGGTTCTCTGTTGTGCTCCCTGTCAGGGGCAGTCATCGGTTGTGGCCGGGCACCATCTAGTTCTTCTGGTCTCAGGATGATGTAAGTCTCTGGTTCATGTGGCCCTTTCTGTCTCTTGGGCTCATAGATATCCTGTGACCTTGTTGTTCTTCATTCTCCTTTGATCCAGGTGGGTTGAGACCAATTGATGCATCTTAGATGGCCGCTTGTTAGCATTTAAGACCCCAGGCGCCACATTTCAAAGTGGGATTCAGAATGTTTTCATAATAGAATTATTTTGCCAATTGACTTAGAAGTCCCCTTAAGCCATAGTCCCCAAACCCACACCCTTGATCCGCTGACCTTTGAAGCATTCAGTTTATCCGGGAAACTTCTTTGTTTTTGGTCCAGTCCAGTTGAGCTGACCTTCCCTGTATTGAGTATAGTCCTTCCCTTTACCTCAAGCAGTTCTTATCTACTATCTAATCAGTAAACAACCCTCTCCCACTCTCCCTCCCTCCCCCCCTCGTAACCACAAATGTATGTGTTCTTCTCAGTTTATACTATTTCTCAAGATCTTATAATAGTGGTCTTATACAATATTTGCCCTTTTGCCTCTGACTAATTTCACTCAGCATAATGCCTTCCAGGTTCCTCCATGTTATGAAATGTTTCACAGATTCCTCACTGTTCTTTATTGATGCATAGTATTCCGTTGTGTGAATATACCACAATTTATTTAACCATTCATCCATTGATGGACACTTTGGTAGCTTCCAGCTTTTTGCTATTGTAAACAGAGCTGCAATAAACATGGGTGTGCATATATCTGGTCATGTAAAGGCTCTTATTTCTCTAGGGTATATTCCTAGGAGTGGGATTTTTGGGTTGTATGGTAGTTCTATTTCTAACTTTTTAAGAAAATGCCAGATAGATTTCCAAAGTGGTTGTACCATTTTACATTCCCACCAGCAGTGTATAAGAGTTCCAATCCCTTCGCAGCCTCTCCAAAATTTATTATTTTGATTTTTGGATTAATGCCAGCCTCGTTGGAGTGAGATGGAATCTCATCTCATGCTAGTTTTAATTTGCATTTCTCTAATGGCTGATGATCGAGAGCATTTTCTCATGTATCTGTTATTTAGCTGCCTGAATATCTTCTTTAGTGGAGTGCATGTTCATATCCTTTGCCTGGTTTTTGATTGGGTTGTTTGTCTTTTTGTGGTTGAGTTTTAACAGAATCATATAGATTTTAGAGATCAGGCGCTGCTTGGAGATGTCATAGTTGAAAGTTTTTTCCCAATCTGTAGGTGGTCTTTTTACTCTTTTGGTAAAGTCTTTGAATGAGCACAGGTGTTTGATTTTTAGGAGCTCCCAGTTATCTGGTTTCTCTTCATCATTTTTGGTAAAGTTTTGTATTCTGTTTATGCCTTGTATTAGGATTCTTAACGTTGTCGCTATTTTTTCTTCCATGATCTTTATCGTTTTAGTCTTCATGTTTAGGTCTTAGATCCACTTGGAGTTAGTTTTTGTGCATGGTGTGAGGTATGGGTCCCGTTTCATTTTTTTGGAAATGGATATCCAGTTATGCCAGCACCATTTGTTAAAAAGACTATCTTTTCCCCAATTAACTGACACTGGGCCTTTGTCAAATATCAGCTGCTCATATGTGAATGGATTTATACCTGGGTTCTCAATTCTGTTCCACTGGTCTATGTGCCTGTTGTTGTACTAGTACCAGGCTGTTTTGACTACTGTGGCTGTATAATACGTTCTAAAATCAGGTAGAGTGAGGCCTCCCACTTTCTTCTTTTTCAGTAATGCTTTACTTATCCGAGGCTTCTTTCCCTTCCATATGAAGTTGGTGATTTGTTTCTCCATCACATTAAAAAATGTCATTGGAATTTGGATCGGAATTGCATTGTATGTATAGATGGCTTTTGGTAGAATAGACATTTTTACTATGTTAAGCCTTCCTATCCATGAGCAAGGTATGTTTTTCCACTTATGTAGGTCCTTTTTAGTTTCTTGCACTAGTACTTTGTAGTTTTCTTTGTATAGGTCTTTCACATATTTGGTAAGATTTATTCCTAAGTATTTTATCTTCTTGGCGGCTACTGTGAATGGTATTGATTTGGTGATTTTCTCTCTGATGTTCTTTTTGTTGATGTAGAGGAATCCAACTGATTTTTGTATGTTTATCTTATAACCTGAGACTCTGCCGAACTCTTCTATTAGTTTCAGTAGTTTTTTGGAGGATTCCTTAGGGTTTTCTGTGTATAAGATCATGTCATCTGCAAATAGAGATAATTTTACTTCCTTCTTGCCAATCTGGATGCCCTTTATTTCTTTGTCTAGCCTAATTGCTCTGGCTAGGACCTCTAGCACAACGTTGAATAAGAGCGGTGTTAAAGGGCATCCTTGTTTGGTTACTGTTCTCAAGGGAAATGCTTTCAGGTTCTCTCCATTTAGAGTGATGTTGGCTGTTGGCTTTGTATAAAAAAAAAAAAATGTCCTTTATTATGTTGAGGAATTTTCCTTCAATTCCTATTTTGGTGAGAGTTTTTATCAAAAATGGGTGTTGGACTTTGTCAAATGCCTTTTCTGCATCAATTGATAAGATCAGGTGGTTTTTGTCTTTTGTTTTATTTATGTGGTGGATTACATTAATGGTTTTTCTGGTATTAAACCAGCCTTGCATACCTGGTATAAATCCCACTTGATCATGGTGAATTATTTTTTTGATATGTTGTTGAATTCTATTGGCTAGGATTTTGTTGACGATTTTTACATCTATGTTCATGAGGGATATAGGTCTGTAATTTTCTTTTTTTGTGATGTCTTTACCTGGCTTTGGTATCAGGGAGATGGTGGCTTCATAGAATGAGTTAGGTAGTATTCCATCATTTTCTATGCTTTGAAATACCTTTAGTAGCAGAGGTGTTAACTCTTCTCTGAAAGTTTGGTAGAACTCTGCAGTATAGCCATCCAGGCCAGGGCTTTTTTTTGTTGGGAGTTTTTTGATTACCGTTTCAATCTCTTTTTTTGTTATGCGTCTATTTAGTTGTTCTACTTCTGATTGTGTTAGTTTAGGTAGGTAGTGTTTCCCCAGGAATTCATCCATTTCTTCTAGGTTTGCAAATTTGTTAGAGTACAATTTTTCGTAATAATCTGATTCTTTTAATTTCAGTTGGGTCTGTTGTGATGTGACCCTTCTCGTTTCTTATTCGGGTTATTTGTTTCCTTTCCTGTATTTCTTTAGTCAGTCTAGCCAATGGTTTATCAATTTTGTGAATTTTTTCAAAGAACCAGCTTTTGGCTTTGTTAATTCTTTCAATTGTTTTTCTGTTCTCTAATTCATTCAGTTCAGCTCTAATTTGTATTATTTGTTTTCTTCTGGTGCCTGATGGATTCTTTTGTTGCTCACTTTCTATTTGGTCAAGTCGTAGGGACAGTTCTCTGATTTTGGCTCTTTCTTCTTTTTGTATGTGTGCATTTATCAATATATATTGACCTCTGAGCACTGCTTTTGCTGTGTCCCAGAGGTTTTGATAGGAAGTGTTTTCCTTCTCGTTGCATTCTATGAATTGCTTTATTCCCTCCTTAATGTCTTGTATCACCCAGTCTTTTTTCAGGAGGGTATTGTTCAGTTTCCAACTATTTGATTTCTTTTCCCTAATTTTTCTGTTATTGATTTCCACTTTTATGGCCTTATGGTCTGAGAAGATGCTTTGTAATATTTCTATGTTTTGGATTCTGCAAAGGTTTGTTTTATGACGTAATATGTGGTCTATTCTAGAGAATGTTCCATGTGCGCTAGAAAAAAAGTATACTTTGCAGCAGTTGGGTGGAGTGTTCTATATAGGTCTATGAGGTCAAGTTGGTTGATTGTAGCAGTTGCGTCTTCCGTGTCTCTATTGAGCTTCTTACTGGAAGTCTTGTCCTTGTCCGAAAGTGGTGTGTTGAAGTCTCCTACTATAATTTTGGAGGTGCCTATCTCACTTTTCAGTTCTGTTAAAGTTTGTTTTACGTATCTTGCAGCCCTGTCACTGGGTACATAAATATTTAATATGGTTATATCTTCCTGGTCTATTGTCCCTTTAATCATTATGTAGTGTCCTTCTTTATCCTTTGTGGTGGATTTAACTTTAAAGTCTCTTTTGTCAGAAGTTAATATTGCTACTCCTGCTCTTTTTTGCTTGTAGTTTGCTTGATATATTTTTTTCCATCCTTTGAGTTTTAGTTTGTTTGTGTCTCTAAGTCTAAGGTGTGTCTCTTGTAGGTAGCATATAGATGGATTGTGTTTCTTTATCCAGTCTGAGACTCTCTATCTCTTAATTGGTGCATTTAGTCCATTTACATTCAGCGTAATTATAGATAAAAAAAAATTTTTGTGTGTTTAGTGCTGTCATTTTGATGCCTTTTTGTGTGTGTTGTTGACAATTTCATTTTTCCACTTACTTTTTTGTGTTGAGACTTTTTCTTTGTAAATTGTGCATTCCTCATTTTCATAGTAGTTGACTTTATGTTTGCTCAGTCGTTACGTTTTTCTTGGTTTTTATTTTGAGTTATGGAGTTGTTATACCTCTTTGTGGTTACCTTAATATTTACCCCTATTTTTCTAAGTAAAAACCTAACTTGTATTGTCCCATATCTCCTGGTATCACTCTGTATACTGCAGTTCTATGCCACCTGTATTTAGTCCCTCTTTTTGATTATTGTGATCTTTTACATATTGACTTCAATGATTCCCTGTTTGAGCGTTTTTTTCTTTTTAAAATTAATCTTAATTTGTTTTTGTGATTTCCCTCTTTGAGTTGATATCAGGATGTTCTGGTCTGTGACCTTGTGTTGTGCTGGTATCTGATATTATTGGTTTTCTGACCAGACAATTTCCTTTAGTATTTCTTGTAGCTTTGGTTTGGTTTTTGCAAATTCTCTAAGCTTGTGTTTTCTGTAAGTGTTTTAATTTCACCTTCGTATTTGAGAGAGAGTTTTGCTGGATATATGATCCTTGGCTGGCAGTTTCCCTCCTTCAGTGCTCTATATATGTCATCCCATTGCCTTCTTGACTGCATGGTTTCTGCTGAGTAGTCTGAACTTATTGATTCTCCCTTGTAGGAGACCTTTCTTTTATCCCTGGCTGCTTTTAAAATTTTCTCTTTATCTTTGGTTTTGGCAAGTTTGATAATAATACGTCTTGGTGATTTTCTTTTTGGATCAATCTTAAATGGGGTTCGATGAGCATCTTGGATAGATATCCTTTCATCTTTCATAATGTCAGGGAAGTTTTCTGCCAACAGATCTTCAACTATTCTCTCTGTGTTTTCTGTTATCCCTCCCTGTTCTGGGACTCCAGTCACATGCAAGTTATTCTTCTTGATAGAGTCCCATATGATTCTTAGGGTTTCTTCATTTTTTTAAATTCTTTTATCTGATTTTTTTTTCAGCTATATTAGTGTCAATTCCCTGGTCCTCCAGATCTCCCACTCTCCTCTGCTCGAGTCTGCTCCTCTGACTTCCTATTGTGTTGTCTAATTCTATAATTTTATTGTTGATCTTTTGGATTTCTGAATGCTGTCTATGTATGGATTCTTGCAACTTATTAATTTTTCCACTATGTTCTTGAATAATCTTTTTGAGTTCTTCAACTGCTTTATCAGTGTGTTCCTTGGCTTTTTCTGTAGATTGCCTTATTTCATTTCTGAGGTCATCCCTGATGTCTTGAAGCATTCTGTAAATTCGTTTTTTATATTCTGCATCTGGCAATTCCAGGATTGTGTCTTCATTTGGGAAAGATTTTGATTCTTTAGTTTGCAGAGTTGTAGAAGCAATCGTGGTCTGCTTCTTTATGTGGTTTGATACCGACTGCTGTCTCTGAGCCATCTCTAAGATATTCTAGTGATTTATTCTATATTGCTCACTGAGTCTTATCTTGTTTTATTTTCTTTCCATATATGTAGTTGGGCTACTAGATTGAGCTGTCTTGATTTTTGTAGCCCTTGAATCACTTATGCCCTGTTACCAGCTGGTTTGGGCTGTTACCAGATATATAAGCCTGAGTCCATTCACTATTCTTGAGTAGAATCTGATTTGGAGTCATCAGGTGTGTGGTGCAAACTGTCACCTATCCACCTAGAGAGGTAGTGGTGATAGTTGTGTGTACCAGATTCTAGTAGCAGCAGGGGTTCACACTCCGGGGGGGGGGCAGGATGCTGACAGGCTTCCCCAAAGTGCCAGTGAGGTAGGTGTATCTCTATTCCTAAAGCACTTTGGTGGGTGGGCTCTGCAGCTGTACATTAGGCCCCCAATGCAAGTACCTCTACAGATTAGGAGGTGTCACCCTCCTTAGACCCCTAAGGCAGGAGGCTAGGTGGTCTGGGGGGAGCTTCAGCCCTCAGTTCCCTGTTGTGGGTCAGTGAGGGCTCTGTTGAATACGCAGAGATATCAGACCTGGGAAACTTGTCTTTCCAGTAATCCACTAAAACAATTACAGTCAGATCCCTATGAGAATTGCCTTTGCATTAAAATAGCCACCTTGTTCCCTGTAGGGATGAAAGCCTAAGACTGTGAATCACATGTTTGGCTGGAGCTGATTCTGTATTTTCAGTCCAAATAGGGAAGGATTTTTGTTCCCTGTTTTTTTTTTTTTTTGTAGCTGATTTCTCTCAAGCCAGGAGAATGGGTTAGGAAAAGACCAAAAAAAGAAAGAAAAACAGCAGCACAGTTCACTCTCTGGCTCAGGAAATTCCAGTGTTAATGAAGCCATCTGGGAAGGGGAAGGGATGGTTCAGATAAATAGGAGAGAGTAGCACCCCGGAATATAGACCAAGTTATTTATCTTGCTTGGGATGACTGTTTTATCTGAGATTCCCGAGGGGCGTGTTGACTGTGTGTGCTGGCTGCATAGAGATTGCTCCCTAGGGTCAGGCCCATGTCCTGTGCTTGTGCTGTCTCAGAAGCAGTGGTCAGTTCCTCCACTCCCAGTCCAAAGCTCAGCGCCAAGTTTCCCTGGCTGGAATGCCACACTCTTGGCACCAAAACCAGTTGCTGCCTCCCAGTGACTTCTCCTCCTGTCAGCCGCGTTGCTGTGCTGCCTGTGTGCACTGGCTGGCTTCCCCCGAGGTCACTTCTGGGGGCTAGGGCTGCGTCCTGTGTTTGCGCCGTCTCAGGATGCCGTGCTCAGCTCCCCTACGCCCAGTCCAAAGCCCAGCGCCAAGGTTTCCTGACTGGGATGCTGGCTCCAGGCTCCGAAAGCAGTCGCTGCTTCCCCGTGGTTGTTTGTTGTCAGTCTCTGTCACTCAGGTGAACTCTTTAGATCTGTGTTTGATGGTCAGGGTTCATAGTTTGTCATGTATGTGATTGATTCACTTGTTTTTCCAAGTCTTTGTTGCAAGAAGGATCCGAGGTAGCTTCTACCTTGTCAGCCGTCTTAGCCCTGCCTCTCATTAATTGTTCTTCTAATGTTGAACCATCCCTGCATAACTGGTATGAATCCCACCTAGTCATGGTGAGTTATTTTTTTGATATGTTGTTGAATTGTATTGGCTAGAATTTTGTTGAGGATTTTTGCATCTACATTCATGAGGGAAATAGGTCTATAATTTTTTTTTCTTGTGGTGTCTTTACCTGGTTTTGGTATCAGGGATATGGTGGCATCATAGAATGAGTTTGGTAGCATTCCATCCTTCTCTATGCTCTGAAATACCTTTAGTAGTAGTGGTGTTAACTCTTCTCTGAAAGTTTGGTAGAACTCTGTAGTGAAGCCGTCCAGACCAGGGCTTTTTTTTTTTGTTGGGAGTTTTTTGATTACCTTTTCAATCTCTTTTTTTGTTATGGGTCTATTTAGTTCTACTTCTGTTTGTGTTAGCTTAGGTAGGTAGTGTGTTTCTAGGAATTCATCCATTTCTTCTAGGTTTTCAAATTTGTTTGAGTATAGTTATCCATAGTAATCTGATACGAATATTTTAATTTCAGTTTCTTTTGTTGTAATATTGCACCTCTCATGTTTTATTCGGGCTATTTGCTTCCTCTCCTCTTTTTCTTTTGTTAGTTTGGCTAGTGGTTTATCAATTTTGTTGATTTTTTCAAAAAAGCGGCTTTTGGTCTTGTTAATTCTTTCAATTGTTTTTCTGTTTTCTATCTCATTTAGTTCAGCTCTAATTTTTATTATTTGTTTTCTTCTGGTGTCTGTGGATTTCTTTTGTTGCTCTCTTTCTATTTGTTCACGTTGAAGGATAATTCTTTGATTTCGGCCCTTCTTTTTGTATGTGTGCATTTATTGATATAAAGTGGCCTCTGATCACTGCTTTTGCTGTGTCCCAAAGGTTCTGATAGGAAGTGTTTTCATTCTCATTGGATTCTCTGGATTTCTTTATTCCATCTTTAATATCTTCTAAAAAAAAAAAAAAATTTTTTTTTTTAATAATCCAATCTTTTTTGAGCAGGGTATTGCTCAGTTTCCAAGTGTTTGATTTCTTTTCCCTGCTTTTCCTGTTATTGATTTTCACTTTTATGGCCTTATGGTCAGAGAAGATGCTTTGTAATATTTCACTGTTCTGGATTTTGTTAAGGCTTGCTTTATGACCTAATGTGTGGTCTATTCTAGAGAATGTTCCATGTGCACTAGAAAAGAAAGTAAACTTGGTTGCTGTTGGGTGGAATGTTCTGTATATGCCTGTGAGATCAAGTTGGTCGATTGTGGCATTTATATCTTCTGTGCCTTCATTGAACTTCTTTCTGGATGTCCTGTCCTTCACCAAAAAGTGGTGTGTTGAAGTCGCCTATTATTGTAGAGCTGCCTATCTCACTTTTCAGTGCTGATAGAGTTTGTTTTACGTATCTTGAAGCTCTTTCATAGGGTGCATAAATATTTAATATGTTTATATCTTCTTGGTGTGTTGTCCCTTTAATCATTATATAGTGTCCTTCCTTATCCTTTCTGATGGATTTAACCTTAAAGTCTGTTTCGTCAGAAATTAATATTGCCACTCCTGCTCTTTTTTGGTTGTTGTTTGCTTGATATATTTTTTTCCATCCTTTTAGTTTTAGTTTGTTTGTGTCTCTAAGTCTAAGATGTGTCTCTTGTAGACAGCATATAGACAGATCTTGTTTTTTAATCCATTCTGCCACTCTTTGTCTCTTTATTGGTGCATTTAGTCCATTTACATTCAGGGGAATTATGGATAGGTTTTATGAATTTAGTGCTATCATTTTGATGTCTTATTTTGTGTGTTGTTGACAGTATCTTTTCCCCCCTTGATTTTATGTGCTGAGTAGATTTTCTTTATATATTGTCCTTTCCTCATATTTGTTGTTGTTGATTTTGTTTCCACTGAGTCTGTATTTTTCCCTCATATTTTATTTTGTTGTGTAGGATAATTTGTGTCCTTTGTGTTTACCTTATTATTTATCCCTATTTTTCTAAATTAAAAACTAACTTATTTCTTTGTATCACCATATCTTCCTCTCCATGTGGAAGGTGTATGATTACATTTCTTAGTCCCTCTTTATTATTTTAATGTTGTCTTCTTTAATATAATACCATCACTGTTACCCTGGTTGGTTTTTTATTATTATTAATTTTGCTTTGTTTTTTTTTTTTTATTTCCCTGTCTGGGTTGACTTCTCTTTGCTCTGCCCAATGTTCTAGTCTTAGGTTATTACCTGATATTATTGATTTTCTAACCAAAGAACACCCTTTATTATTTCTTGTAGTTTTGTTTGGTTTTAATGAATTCCCTAAACTTGTGTTTTTCTGGAAATGTCTTAATTTCACCTTCCTATTTCAGAGACAGTTTTGCTGGATATATGATTCTTGACAGGCGATTTTTTTTCCTTCAATTTTTTAAAATACGTCATCCCATTGCCTTCGTGCCTGCATGGTTTCTGTCGGGGTGTCCGAGTTTATTCTTATTAGCTCTCCTTTGTAGGTGACTTTTCGTTTATTCCTCACTGCTCTTCTAATTCTCTCTTTATCTTTGGTTTTTGCAAGTTTGATTATAATATGTCTTGGTTACTTTCTTTTAAGATCTACCTTATGTGGAGTTCGATGAGCATCTTGGATGTATACCTTCTCGTCTTTCACAATAGCAGGGAAGCTTTCTGCCAACAAATCTTCAACAATTTTCTGTTATCCCTTCCTGTTCTGTTACTCCAATTACTCTTAGGTTATTTCTCTTAATAGAGTCCCACATGATTCCTAAGAGTTCTTCATTTTTTTTTAATTCTTTTATCATATTTTTCTTCAAATACATTAGTGCCAAGTGATTTATCTTCTAGTTCAGAACTTCTAGCTTCTACTTGCTCATTTCTGCTCCTCTGATTTTCTATTGAGTTGTCTAATTCTGTAATTTTATTGTTAATCCTCTGGATTTCTTATTGCTCTCTGTCTATGGATTTTTCTAGCTTATTAAACTTTTCATTATGCTCCTGAGTAATCTTTCTAATTTCTTCAGTTGCTTTATCTGTGTGTTCCTTGGCTTGTTCTGCATATTGCCTCATTTCCTTCCTGATGTCTTGAAGGGTTCTGTATATTAAACTTTTGTATTCTGCACCTGGTAATTCCAGGAATGCACTTTCATCTAGAAGATCCCTGGATTCTTTGTTTTGAGAGCCTGTTGAGGTGATCATGGTCTGTTTCTTTGTATGTCTTGATATTGGCTGTTGTCTCTGAGCCATCTATAAGTTATTGTATTAGTTTATGCTTGCTTACTGTGTTGTAGCTTCTTGCTTTGTTTTGTTTTGATATACCCCTATGGGTTGCTTCAGTGAGCTAGCTTAACTATTTTTGCCTTTGGAGCTCTGGTGTCCTGTCCCCAGCTGGCTAGATCTATTATCATTTATGTCAGCCTAGAAGTCCATTCAGTTTTCTTGTATGATTTCAGCTCAGGTTGCTAGATAGCTGGTCATCAAGTACATCGTACAGGCTCTGTCCTACAGTCTTAGAGGGACAGGGCTGATTGGCGTATATACTGGTATCTGATTGCAGCAGAGGGTCACACTCTGACCAAGGCAGTGGGCTAAGAATTGACCCCCAAGTGTCTCTGAGGAAAATGCATCTCTGTCCACTAGAGTGTGCTGGTGGGTGGGTTCTGCAGAGGGACCATGGGCATCCAAAGTTTTTGGTTGTAAGGACTGGGAGGTACCAGTTATCTTTGGACCCCTGTCACGGGTGGCTGGGTGACCTGAGTGGAGCTACCAGTCCTTGGGACCCTGATGTGGGTAGTTGAGGACCTTGTTTAATAGGCAAAGCAATATCAAAAGTCAAACATCCACCTCCCCACTGCACAGCTGAAATGGTTGGAGTTTGCCAAAAAGGGCTTATCCTCCCAAAATAGACCCATACACATCCATGCAGAATGGAAAAGTGCTCAAGGTCAGTGGACGGTTTATGCCTGGGCAGGAGCCATTTCTGTCCTGAGCTCCCCCAGTTAATGGAGTTAGCAAATTATCTTTTCCCCCCAACTGCAAATTTTTTCCTTCCCAAATGCTGGGAGGATGGCTCTAGGTGCTCATCAGGGTCTAAGTCAGGCCCAGGGATTCAGCTGCTGAAGCTGCCTTGTGGGGGCGGGGCATGGTAAAACATAAGCAAGCACTTAGCTTTTGTTGACAGCACTGGTCTCCTCAGGTTCTAGAGGTGTGAGTAGGCTGTGTGGCTGGCTGCTTCTCCCTGAGAAAAAACTGCGGCCGAACGCTAGGACCAGCCCGCCGCTGCTGCTGCTGCCACTCCAGGAATGGTGCCTGAGGGCTGCCCACAATTCAGGTCTGGTAACTCCTCTCCACTTCTGAATGGTCTCTTCGTCCCCCTGCCCCTCAGTTCCTTGTCTAAGCTTGCCTTTGACACTCAGGGCTCCCAGCTTGTCACAAATATACTCATTTCACTTGTTTTTTAGGGTCTTTGTTGTAAAGAGTGCTCACCAGAAGCGTCTGTCTAGTCTGCCATTCTTGGCTCCACCTCTCAACTTCTAATTTAGAGAAAATGAATGCACTTTTAAACAAATAAAAAATGAAGTGATAATTTTTAATATGTTAGCACCCCTAGCAGAAGAACTGTCCAAACATTTAAATTTTGCTTGATGTATATCATTGTCAACAAATGTTTCAAAAAGAAAATCAGATTATCACCGCAGTAAGGTTTTATTCTTTCCTTTAAATTATGGTAGCAAATAAAGCTTTTAGAAGTTCTTTCCAACAAAGGTGAATTGCCAAATCTAATTATGAATGCTATGGTGGATTAATTAAAAATTTTAAAAATATCGGGAAAAAGCATTTTTTGTGAACACAAATAAATAAAGATTTGGGTAGAAAGTAACAGTGTGGTTTAAAATTTTCTCACTAAATTAAGAAACCAGTTAATAGAAATGTACTTCAAATTGGTTATAGAACCACATAACTCATAATTATATTAAATAAGTTACCATATTATATAAATCGAAATAGAAGTTATAGTCTAAATTACAAAATGTTTTCAATGCATAAAGAGTAATTGAACTACAGCATTTAATAACCACACACCCTTCCTCACTTTAAACCATGCAATATTCCTTGACTCTGCTTGATCAATTGCCCTTTGATCTATGTACGGGTTCCTCACGAGCACAAGAAAAATATATATCATGAAAGTGTGCTTTCACTCTTTAATGACCACCCACCATCATCTGAATATCATAGTTTTTTGAGTCTTCGAATAGCTATTTTGTGAATCAATTTAACTGACCTAAAATTATATCGCACTATTTTATAAACAAATAAGCTAAATTTAGTGCATTTTGTTCAAAATAATATTTGAAGAATTAAATCAATTATTCAATAAATACCAAGCCACATTTAAGCTTTTAAAGTTATTAATGAACTTTTTTAAAACAAAGTTTGAAACATGATACTATTGACATCCCTATAGAAGCAAAGAAAAAAATTAGTAAAATTAAATAATGAAAGTACAGATTGTGCACAAATAATTTTGATAATCCATAATTAATCTTTGAATATGTTGACTTGTCGGGGATTGTCTTTGCTGGAACTGGTATTTTTTTTATAACAGCTAACATACATATCAGAGAATTCACCAATTAAAAGTGTACAATTCAGTGACTTTTTAGTATATCCACAGGGTGGTGCAACCATTGCCACAGTTAATTTTTAAACACTCTACACAGTGACTGCAACAAATGTGTAAGTAACACATGCACACATATAACGTACATGCCATGCCTAAGGGATTGCATGGTTGTCAAAAATTTACAAGTGTGTTATTTGCATACAATATAGTATTGTGTGTCCATTTCTCTTGGGTTGCTGGGTCAAAAGGAAACCGTATTTACTATTTTGAGGAACTACCTGACTGTTTTCCAATGTGGTTCACTATTTTACTTTCCTACTAGCCAGGAATGAGGGTAGTTACTGATTTCCCCACATCCTCACCAACACTTCTTCGTTTTTGTCTTTTTGATTATACCCATCCCAGCAGAAACTGGTTAAGAGCTACGGCTGCTAACCAAAAGGTCGCAGTTCAAATCCACCAGGCACTCCCTGGAAACTCTATGAGGCAGTTCTACCCTGTCCTTTAGGGTAGCTGTGAGTCAGAATTGACTGAACGGCAACGGGGTTGAGTTTGCGTTTGGGTTTGGTTTTGTTTTTGGTTTAGTGAGTGTAAAGTATTATCTCTTTGTGTTTTGATTTGCATTTTCCTGAAGACTAATGAAGTTGATCATCTTTTCAGTTGTTTGTTGTTGTTAGGTGCCATCAAGTCTTTCTGACTCATAGGGACACTATTTACAACAGAACAAACACTGCTCAGTTCTGAGCCATTCTCATCATGATAGTTGTTATGCTTAAAACCATTGTTGCAGCCACTGTGTCAATCCATCTTTATCAAGCATGATGTCCGTCTCCAGGGACTGGCTCTGCTGATAATATGTCCAAAATATGGGAGTCAAAATCTTGTCCTCCTTCTTTCTAAGGAGCATTCTGGCTATAATTCTTCAAAGATGGACTTCTTCTTTCTTTTGGCTGTCCATACCATATTCACTGTTCTTCACCAACACCATAATTCAAAGGTGTCAATTCTTCAGTCTTCCTTATTCATTGTCCAGCTTTCATACGTGTATAAGGTGATTGAAAATACCATGGCTTGGGTCAGGCACCTTACTCCTCAAAGTGACATCTTTGCTTTTTAACACTTTATAGAGGTCTTTTACAGGAGATTTCCCCAGTGTAATTCATCTTTTGATTTCTTGACTGCTGCTTCCATGGGTGTTAATTGTGGATCCAAGTAAAATGAACTCCTTGACAACTTCAGTCTTTTCTCTGTTTATCATGATGTTGTTTATAGGTCCAGTAGTGAGAGTTGTTTTTATTTCTTCTCTTTGTTGAGGTGTAATCCATACTGAAGACTGTGTGGTCTCTGATCTTCATCAGTAAGTACTTCAAGTCCTCTTCACTTTCAGCAAGCAAGATTGTGTCATCTGCATAACACAGTTTGTTAATGAGCCTTCCTCCAATCCTGGTGCCCCATTCTTCTTCATATAGTCCAGCTTCTCAGATTATTTTCTTAGCACACAGATTGAATAAATATGGTGAAAAGATACAACCCTGACACACACCCTTCCTCACTTTAAACCATGCAATATTCCTTGACTCTGCTTGATCAATTGCCCTTTGATCTATGTACAGGTTCCTCACGAGCACAATTAAGTGTTCTAGAATTCCCATTTTTCACAATGTTATCCATAATTTGTTATTATCCATGCAGTTGAATGCCTTTGCATAGTCAATAAAACACAGGTAAACACCTTTCTGATATTCTCTGCTTTCAGCCAGGACCCATCTGACATCTGCAATGATATCCCTGGTTCCAGGTCCTCTTCTGAATTCAGCTTAAATTTCTGGCAGTTCCCTGTTTTTGTATTGCTACAACCGCTTTTGAATGATCTTCAGCAAAATTTTACGTCCATGTGATGGTAATGATATTGTTCAGTAATTTCCGTGTTCAGTTGGATCACCTTTCTTTGCAGTAGGCAAAAAAAAAAAAAAGCATCTCTTTCACTCAGTTGGCCAGGTAGCAGTCTTCGAAATTTCTTGGCATAGATGAGTGAACACTTCCAGTTCTGCATCTGTTTATTAAAACATCTCAGTTGGTATTCCAGACTAAGACAGGCTATCTTCTTCCCAAGAAGAATCTGGTGGTCTACTTCTGAAAAGAATTAGCCAGTATATGAAAAACAGCAGAACATTGATACAGTGTGGGAAGATTAGCCCCTGAGGTTGAAAGGCACTCAAGAGACGACTGAGGAAGAGCTGCCTCCTTCAAGTAGAGTCAACCTTAATAACACACATGGAGTCAAGCTTTCAGGACCTTCACTTGCTGATGTGGCATGACTCAGAAGAAACAGCTGCAAACATTCACTAATAATCAGAACATGGAATGTACCAAGTATGTATCTAGGAAAATTGGGAGTCATCAAAAAAGGAAATGGAACACATAAATATCAGTATCCTAGGCATTAGTGAGCTGAAATGGATTGGTGTTGGACACTTTGAATTTGACTATCATATGGTCTATTATGCTGGGAATGACAACTTGAAGAAGAATGGTTTTGCATTCAATGTCAAAAAGAACATTTCAAGACCTATTCTGAAGTAGAACACTGTCAGTGATAGGATAATATCCATACACCAGACCAGTTAATACAACTGTTATTCAAATTTACACACCAACCACCAAGGCCAAAGATGAAGAAATTGAAGATTTTTTTCAATTTCTGCAGTATGAAATTGATCAAACATGCAATCAGGATGCATTGATAATTACTGGTGATTGGAATGAGAAAGTTGGAAACAAAGAAGTATTGGTAGTTGGAAAATATGGTCTTGATGATAGAAACAATGCTGGAGATTACATGATAGAATTTTGCAAGCCAGTGACTTCTTCATTGCAAATACCTTTTTTCAATAACATAAATGGCTGCTCTACACATGAACCTTGCCAGATGGAATACACAGGAATCAAGTGGTCAGCATCTGTGGACAGAGGCGATGGAAAAGCTCAATATCACCAGTCACAACAAGACTGGGGCTGGCTGTGGAACAGTCCGTCAATTGCTCATATGCAAGTTCAAGTGGAAGCTGAAGAAAATTAGAACATGTCCATGAGAGCCAAAGTACAACCGAGTATATCCCACCTGAATTTAGAGACTATCTCAAGAATAAATTTGATGCATTGAACACCAATGACTGAAGACCAGATGAATTGTGGAATGACATCAAGGACATCATACATGAAGAATGCAAGAGGTTATTAAAAAGACAGAAAAGAGAAAAGACCAAAATGGATGTCAGAAGAGACTCTGAATCTTGCCTTTGAATGTCAAGTAGCTATAGTGAACAGAAGAAATGATGACATAAAAGAGCTGAACAGATTTCCAAGTGTGGCTTGAGAAAACAAAGCAAAGTATTATAATGAAATGTGCAAACACCTGGAGTTAGAAAACCAAAAGCGAAGAACATGCTCGGCATTTCTGAAGCTGAAAGAACTGAATAAAAAATTCAAGCCTCAAGTAGCAGTAGTGCAGGATTCTATGGGCAAAATAGTGAACAAGGCAGGAAGCATCAAAAGAAAATGGAGGGAATACACAGGGTCACTCTACCAAAAGGAATTGGTTGACATTCTTGATCAAGAACCAGTGGGTACTGAAGGAAGAAGTCCAAACTGCACGGAAGACATTAGCAAAACAAAAAGGCTCCCGGAATTGATGGAATGCCAATTGATTTTCAGTTGTTTATGGGCCATTTAAATATTTTCTTTGGAAAAATGTCTGTTCAGATACTTTGCCCATATTTTAATTAGGTTAATTATCTTTTTATTATTGAGTTGTAGGAGTTCATTATATATTCTCAATACAAGCCCCTATCAGATATATGATTTGAACATATTCTCTTCAGTGGGTTGATGTTTTACTTTCTTAATAGTGTCCTTTGAAGTACAAATATTTTTAATTTTGATGAAGCCCAGTTTATCTATATTTTCTTTTGTTAACTGTACTTTTTGTACCCTATAAAACCAGTGTCATGAATTCCAGTGTCATGAGGAGTTATTCCTATGTTTTCTTTTAAGATTGTTCTAGTTTTAGTTCTTTATTTAGGTCTTTGATCCATTTTTGTATACAGCATGAAGTAGTAGTCCAACTTATTCTTTTACATATGGATTTCCAGTTGCATCAACACCATTTTATTGAAAAGATTATTCTTTCTCCCACTGAATTAGACCTTTGTCTAAAATCAATTTGTCATATATGTGAAAGTCTATTTCCAGATTCTCAATTCTGCTCTGATGATCTAGATGTTTACTTTTATTCTAGCATCACAGCCTCTTAATTATTCTTGATTGATAATAAATTATGGAATGAGAAATTGTGAGTATTCAAGCTTTGTTGTTCTTAATCAAGTTTGTTTTGGTTATTTTGGATTCCTTAAATTTCCATTTGAATTTTAAAATCAGCCAGCCAGTTTCTGGAGCCTTGGTAGCACAATGGTTAAGAGCTCAGCAGCTAACCAAAAGGTCAGGAGTTTCAATCCATCAACTGCTCCTTGGTAACTCTGTTGGGCAATTCCACTCTGTCCTTTAGGGTTGCTATGAGTCAGAATCAACTTCATGGTGATGCATTTTTTGGTAGTCAATTTCTACAAGGCAGCCAGCCAGGTTACTGATGACTACTGTGTTGTTTCTGTAGATCAATTTGGGGTGCGTATTAATTTTCTAGGGATTCCGTCACAAGTTAGCACAAATTTGATGGCTTAAAACCACAAATTTATTCTCTCACACCACTGGTGGCCAGAAGTCCAAAATCAAGATGTTAGCAGTCTGTGTATCTTCTAGAGGCTCTTGCCTCTTCTAGACTCTGGTAACTGTAGGTATTCCTTGAGTCATGGCTGCTTATTCTAATCTGTCTCCATCTTAACATGACCTTCTCCTACTGTATGCGTGTATTTCTATTTTGTTACAGAGGGCACTTGTCATTGGATTTACAGCCCACTCAGATAATACAGGATGATACAATCTCTAGATCTTAATTACTTAATTACATCTGAATGGACTTTTTTTTTCCTTCCAAATTAGGTCACACTTACAATTTCCAGAAATTAGGCCTTGAATGTATCCTTATGGGGGACACTCTTCGCTGCAGTACTGCCAGTCTTGTCCTGTTAACAATATTAAGCTTCCTGATGCATAAACATGTGATGTTGTTCCATTTATTCAGAACTCAAACTTCTTTTTACAGTTTTTTGTAGCTGCAGAATATAAGTTTGCATTTTTAAAAAATATTGCTAAGTATTTTATTTGTTTTGATGCTACTGTAAATGTAATTGCTTTCTTAATTCCATTTTCAAATTGTTCATTGCAAGTGTATAGAAACATACTTGAGTTTTTATATATTAATCTTGTATACCTTGTGAACTTATCTATTAGTTTTAATAGTTTTTTTTTTTTTTTAGTGGACTCCTTAGGATTTTCTATGTACAAGGTCATGTCATCTGAGAATAGAAATAATTTTAGTTCTTTTTTTCAATCTGGCTCCCTTTATTATCTTCCCTAAATGTCCCAAATAGAACCTCCAGTGCAATATTGGATAGAAGTGGTGAGAGCAGACACCTTTGTCTTATTCTTGATCATGTTGATTTTGTTGATCTTTTCCAAGAATTTTTGATTTTCCTTATCCTTTTTCTATTTTATTATTTCTAATCTTTAATATTTACTTCCTTTTCTTGGTTTAGATTTAGTTTGTTTTTCTTTTTCCAGTGTCTTATGGTAAAAGATTAGGCTAATGATTTGAAATCATTCTTTTTTTAAATATAGGCATATAAAGCTCTACACTTCTTTCTGAGCACTGTTTTAGCTCCATCCTACAAGTTCTGGCATGCTGTGCCTTTATTTTCCTTCATCTCAAAGCATTTCACAATTTCTCTTGTGATTTCTTCTTCCATCCTTTGGTTATTTAGAAATGTGTTCTCTAATTTGTATATTTGTATGTTAATTCTTTTTTCCAGATCAAATCCAATTTTAAGTCCCTATAGTGAATTTTTCATTTCAGTTAGTGTACTTTTCAACTTCAGAATTTCCTTTTATTTTTTTTTTTATAATTTCTATGTCTTCATTGATATTCTCTTTCTGATGATACATTATAATTATCTTTCTTTGTTTTCTGAAGCATCGTTACCTTTAGTTCTTGGAACATATATTTATAATGGTAGCTTGAAGCTTTTGTTAAATCTAACATCTAATCTCTCTCACAGTTTCTGTTGTCTGTTTTTTCCCTGCGTGTGGGTCACACTTTCCTATCTCTTTGCAGGTCTCATATTTTTGTTGTTGTTGAAAACAGAACATTTTAAACAACGTATTGTAGCAACTCTGGATACTCTTTCCCTTCCTCTCTCAGGGAATGAAAGTGTTGTTTTCTCATGTATTTATTTAGTGACTTACTAGACTATTTTACTGAAGTGTATTTTACCAGGAATATGAAGCTTTTAATGTTGCTCCTAAAAGATTCCAAACTTGGGAATGGGCACCACATTCAGTCAGAGTTCTCCAGGGAAAAAAAAACAATGGCATAGATAGATAAGTAGTAGGTAGGTAAAAAGAGAGGGAAAAAAGACATTTTTAAGGAATTGGCTTACGTTATTGTGCGAGCTAGTATCTGAAATTTGTAGGGCAGCCAGGCTGGTGGCTTGGGAGTTCAGGCAGGATTCGACATTGCAGTCTTTTTTAGGGTATGAAACTCTGGCAGAATTTCTATGTTACAGTCTTGAGGCAGAATTTCTTCTATGACAAATCTCAGTTTTTTCTTTTAAGGCCCTTAACTAATTGGATGAAATCTAGGCATATTATTGAGGAAAATCTCTTTTGCTTAAAGTCAACTGATTGTAGATGTTAACCACATCTATAAAATAGCTTCACAACACACCAAGAATCATGTTTGAATAAATAACTGGGTACTATAAGGTCACTGAAGACCTGCTGTCACACTGGTTAAAGTGCTTGGCTGCTAACTGAAAGGTCAGCAGTTCAAACCTACTAGCTGCTCAGCAAAAGAAAGAAGTGACAGCCTACTTCAGTAAAGATTACAGCCTTGGAAACCGTAAGGGGCAATTATATTCTGTTCTGTAGGGTCACTATGAGTCAGAATCAACTAGAAAGCAATGGGTTTTTGTTTTATAGGGTTACTATAAGCCTAAATTGACTTGACAGCAATGGGTTTATAGCTTAGGCAATAAGAAGCTCTGGCGGTGCAAAAGCACGTGGCTCTTAATGGAAAGTTTGGCAGTTGGAACCCGTCAGCGGCTCTGAGGGAGTAAAGACCTGACGATTTGCTTCTGTAAGGGTTTCAGACTAGGAAACTCTAGGAGGCGGTTTTACTCTATCATATGAGTTGGAATCGACTCCATGGCACACAAGAACATAGCTTAGACAAGCAGTCTGTGGATGGTGCAAACAGTTACAGTTCTAGGCTACTAAATAAATGGCTGGAAGTTCAAGTCCACTCAGAGGCATCTTGGAAGAAAGGCCTGAGATCTACTTCTAAAATATCAGCCATTGAAAACTTTATGGAGCACAGTTTTATTCAGACACACATTGGGTTGCCATGAATCGGAATCAACTCAACAGCGCGGGTAAAGAAAGAAAAATAGCCTCTGCGAGTTAACACATAAGACTAGGCTTTACAGGATGCGAGCAGTTTTAATAGCACTGGCAGACTGTTTCTTTCTCTTATCACAACCAGCTGTTAAATTCCACTAATTGACAGGTGATGACTTTATTGTTTTCAACAATGCCCTGGGGTATAATTTGCTCTACAAACTGGTCTAAATATATGCTAGCTCCTTTGTAGGAGCAGTTTTTGAAATTAATGTTTGAGATGTGTTCAGACTCAGGAGATCTTTTCTTAGCTCTTTTCTAGTTTGCCTCTAGTGAGCTAGCTGGTCTATGGTTTCACAAGTATCTATAAGGAAGCCATCAGCCTCCTCTTAAGTGATTTCTATGAAAATCTCCATGGCTTTTAAGAGTGCCCTTAGGCTTGAGTTTTCACATACTCTGTCAAACTGAGAAGAGCCTCGGAGCTCCCTGTTTTATGACAAATCTCTCCTTGGGCATCTTCACTGGGCTGTGGCTCTGGAGCTGTTGGTAGGAATAATGGCCTATTTCTCTGAGTGACACCTCTGCTTTAGGAGTAGAGCTCTGGGTGGGACCAGCAACCTCTGGTCTTCTTGGCTTCTCTCTTCCAAAGCAGACTCTCTGCATTACAAATGAGCTCATGTGGGGGCAACTGGGCCCCAGTATTCTACTTATGCTGAGCCTAAGATAGACCCTCCAACATAAGACTAGAAAACAAACCAAACCAAACCCATTGTCATCAAGTCGGTTCCAAACCATAGTGACCATATAGCACAAAGTCGAATTGCCCCACAGGGTTTCCAAAGAGTGGCTGATGGATTCAAACTGCCAACCTTTTGATTATCAACTGAGTTCGTACTTTACCAGGGACTGGGTGAAAGAAGGGAGCTTCCAACCACTTGGCCAAACTCGCCTTTAATTTAGCTTCTGTAACAGGAGGCTGGAGTAAGCGTGAGAACTGTTGATGCCTTGCCCCTCCTGGGAATATAGTAGTCACCCCTTAACCACAGTTTCACTTTCTGTGGTCAACCACAGTTTTGCTTTCTGTGGTCAACCACAGTCCAAAAGTATTTAATGGAAAATTCTAGAAGTAAACTCTTTATAAGTTTTAAGTTGTGCACCATTCTGAGTAGTGTGATGAAATTTCCCACCACCACATTTTGTCCTGCCTGGGATGTGAATCATCCCTTTGTCTCCACCCATTAGTCACTTAGTAGCCATCTGGGTTATCACATCGACTGCTGCAGTATTGTGGAGCTTGTATTCAAGTGACACTTATTTTCCGTAATAATGGCCCATGACCCCAAAGCACAAGAGTAGCTATGCTGGCAATTTGAATATGCCAAAGAGAAGCTGCAAGCGTCTCATTTAAGTGTAGCCCTGGTTGCATAGTGGTTAAAAGCTAAGGCTGCTCACCAAAAGGTCAGCAGTTTGAATCCACCAGTTGTTCCTTGGAAACCCTATGAAGCAGTGCTATGGGGTTGCTACAGGAACAGACTGCTCAGCCATATCTAAACAGAACCTGCACCATTTTTCCCTTCTCCAGCCTGTCTCTATCTCCAAGTATGATTTTGCTGTTTAGTTCCTCTAAAAGTCAAAAGCCAACCAATATTTCCCCTAGGACTGTGGGAAAACAAGTGATATCTATCTAAGCCCTTAAGGCAGAACAATGCACCCACCTTATGACCAGAAACCAGGATGGTGCCAGTCACCCTCTGGGCTGATGAGATAATGACAGGAAAAGGCCAACATGTCTGAGACGTGACCACCGAATCCACACAAAATGAACATGGACATTCCACAAGTTCCTAAAACCCATGTCCACTTCTCTATTAAAACCCCCAGCTGGCCTCCAATTTGGGGAGACAGGTTTAGGAGGAGATCATTCCCCTCTGTCTCCTATATATAGATATATAATAAAGCTCTTGCTACTCACCTCACCCCTGTCGCAAGAATTGGCTGTTTGTGGTAGGCATCTCTAACTCTAACTCGCAAATTTGTGGTAACATAATGAGTCCAACTTGATGGCATTTTTTTTTAATGGTTTTTAAGTGAAATTTCTCCATTTAGTAAGGAAAGAAAAAGTTGTATCTTCTCACATCATCACAAGAGGAAGATTGATTACTACTTAATAAGAAATTTTGAGAGGAAGAGACCACATTCACATAACTTTTATTACAGTATATTGTTATGATTGTTCTATTTTATTCTTAGGTATTATTGTTAATCTCTTACTATGCTTTATTTATAAATTAAACTTTATCATAGGCATGTATGTATAGGAAAAAACATAGCATATAGGGTTTGGTATTATCCGCTGTTTCAAAAAAAAAAAAAATTTTTTTTTTTTTTTTTTTAAGGAATCCACTAGGGGTCTTGGCATGCATGCCCTAAGGATAAGGGGGGACTACTGTATACTGTAACCCATGACTGGGAGCTGTTGGGAAGCCATGCATTCTTAATTGCACCCACCTGAAGTTGAGTTTCCATCACACTGAGCTCCTGGGGAGGAGGGGGAGAATAGGTTATGGTTCAAATGCCACAGACTCTCACTGGTTTTACTGAACATTAGGAGATTTTTGTGAATAAATGTTTTTTCATTTGTTATATGCTCTTAGGACCATTTCTAGAAGCCTTAATTTTCTTTAAAAAAAAATATGTGTACATATATACAGACACATATACGTGTATGTGTGTGTTTCCTGTTTTGCTGGGGGAGCATGTCCAAGGAGCTTCTCACATTGTCATTACAGAACTGGAACTGATGCAGAATTCCAATTTTTAATTAAATAAACTATATTCTGCTTTGTTGTAGAGAAAAAAAAGAATACCATCAGTTTTACAGCATTGAAATGTGGCTGAACATTCAAAAGAATGAGAAAGACAACTCATACGATGAGTTTTATCTTTTAAACATATTTATCAAAGAAAATCAAAACCCATTGCCATTGAGTGGATTTGACTGATAGTGACTCTATAGCACAGAGTAGAGCTTCCCCACAGGGTTTCCCAGGAGTGGCTGGTGGGTTCAAACTGCCAACATTTTGGTTAGCAGCCGAGCTCTTAACCTGTGAGCTGCCAGGTCTCCTATCAAAGAAAAATACTCTTAGTTTAGGCTAAGGGGCAGTGCTTGTTTATATAGATGGATGAAATATTTAGGCATTATATTTATAAAATAGAATTGATAATGCCTGCCATTTAGCAGTGTTACCACGTGGAAACCCCAGGTTCTTACTTGGCTGGACCTTTATTAGCCAATAAATGAGAGACTGAGGTGGTAGAACAACAAAGACACCTTTATTTCATTGGACAAGGAAATGGAGTTGGTCAGAGCTACTGTTGCCAAGACTGCTCTCCAAGGGCAGGCAGGCCAGTTACTTTTAAAGGGGTTTACAAAAAGGGTGTTCATACAAATTAAGTCTGCAACACTCTTAATCATAATGTGCAGGGGCAATAGGGTTTACATATAACTTCCAAGCAGAAGCAGGATTCAAATGCAAAGCTGAGAGGTAGTGGGGGAGCCCAGCAAAGGAAATGATTTCGCGATACAACACTGTAGGGAAGGAAGCTAGGTAAAGAATACAGCACTGTGGGGGTTCTGTCTCATCTTAATCATACTATGCAGGTACAGTGGGGTTTTCATAAAACCTCAAAGCAAAAAAAAAAAAAAAAAGTAGGGATTAAATGCAAAGCTGAGGCGGAGTGGGAGGGTGGGGAGGGTAGCGGTGTGAGGAGGTGGGGGCTGGCGGGAGCCCAGCAAAAGAAACAATTTTACAATACAACGCTGTAGGGGAGGAAGCCAGGTGAAGAACACAGCACTGTGGGGGTTCTGTCTCAGCAGAACTTGGTATGTTTTTGCCAGTTACCTTAGCTTTTGTAGAGAGTTTTCTCGATTAAATATAATTTACTAAGAAGGGTGTCATGGATTGAATTGCATCCTCCCAAAATGTGTGTATCAGTTTGGTTGGGCCATGATTCCCAGTATTGTGTGATTGTCCACCATTTTGCCATCTGACATGATTTTCCTAATGCGTTGTAAATCCTACCCCTATGCTGTTAATGAGGGCGGATGGGCAGCAGCTGTGCTGATGAGGCAGGACTCAATCTATGGGAATGGATTGTGTGTTGAGCTGGTTTCTTTTGGGATATAAAAGAGAGAAGCGAGCAGAGAGACAGGGGGACTTCATAACACCAAGATAATGGCACTGGGAGCAGAGTACTTCCTTTGTACCTGGGGTTCCTGTGCAGAGAAACTGCTAGTACAGGGGAATGTTGAGAGAATATATTTGTTTGTTAAAACTATCCACTTGTGGTATTTCTGTTATAGAAAAAAAAAAAAAAAAACAGCAATAGGTAACTAAGACAGAGTTAATTGAAATATTCACAATTTCAAATAAATTAACCATGAAACAAATTAAAGAAGTTTGAAGAAAATTTTGTGAATAAATTAAAAATAATAGAAATGCATTAGAAAATTAATTAATTATAAAGATACTAATGGTACAATATTATTGACGTATAGTAATAAACTGATTAAAATATGGGAGTATCAAAGAATAACACTTTTGCTTATTTTCAGTGTTCAGATAACCAACTTAAAAGTGTTATTTTTATTTTTCTGTAAAGTACACAGACCTGTTATTTTAATATTTAGATTTTTTAAAAAATTGAGCTGCCAAAATTTTGGTTAACAGCTGTAGCTCGTAACCATTCACCACCAGGGTTTCCAAACAGAGTATAATAGGGAGTTAAAACTGGTTGAATAAGTGACCCATTAGAGTAAAGACCAATGCATGAAACCTGGATCGCAGTCCTAATTGCTGACTTTAAAATTTAGGTAGCCATTGGGAGGTCAAAATTGTCAAAGTCTAATAATTAAGAAATAATTGAAGGTGCTTTAAAAATATGTTTTTTAAAATACATTTTATTGTGAAAATTTCAAATACATAATTACATTAAAATAGAGAATTGTAGGGAATATAAATATACCCATCATTGAGGTTTAACATTTTTTTTCAATTTGCCCTGTTTTTTTTTACTCCATATAGACTTTTAAATGAATAGCCATATTTTCAAAAAGTTTTAAGTTTACAGAAAAATTGAGCAGAAACTACTGTATTTACATACACCCCCTTTATCCCTTCACACACAAATTACCCTATTTTATGGTCTCAAACTTACGGTGAAGGTAAAAATTTTGCTGATGAACAAACTAAAATTTGCTGAAAGCCAATTCCAATCCTACTATCTCTGAATGCACATTAAAGAGGTTATATTATTATGGTGTCTAGCCTTTTCAAAGTAAAAAGATCCAAAACTGGAGAGACCCTGATTTTAAGACCAGTCATATTCTTGAGAGTATTTGCTTAAATAAAAAAATGCTGAAAAATTATTCTGCTGAGTTATAAAGAAATTTAGAACTCATTCACTCCAATCCATTTACAGATTAAATATGTACATTGTGCCAGTTGCTACAATGATCAAGTGACTTGCCGAAAGCTAATTCCAGGTGTAACTGGCACTCAAATATTTGTACTTGCAATTCAGTGCAAGCATTAAACAAGCGTGGTTTAATACAGCTGCTTTGTGATGCAAGTCAGTAGGTCAGCCCAGTTTGTAAACATAAATTTCTGTCTCCCTAAAACTGAATAAACCCTTCCTTACTTTTTTGGTAGGCTTTTCAGTTCATAGTTTTTGTATTGCTATCTCAGTTGATTAAAGGCAAACAAACAACAACAAAAATACAATAAATTACATAGCAGAATTTCATATATAACAAGTGTTAATTGACTCCCTTTCTCTGCAACCCAGTGGTCAATCCATTGCTGTCAAGTTGATTTCGACTCATATGACCCAATAGAACAGAGTAGAGCTGCCCCACAGGGTTTCCAAGGCTGTAATCTTTATGGAAGCAGATTGCAATGTATTTCTCCCTCTGAGTAGCTGGTGCATTTAAACCACTGACCTTTTTGCTTAGCAGCCGAGCACTTAACCACTGCACAACCTGACCTCCTTTTCCTCTGCCAAGACCTCTGATTTTGGTAGCAGGGAGAGAAATAATTAGGAACTAATTGACTGTGATGACTGGGACATTGATAGATCAGTGTAGACTTTGTTCCATTATCTTGAATTCATTCCTTTTTTGCGTCACTACAAATTGATTTAAAATATTGTGTATTTTTTGTTGTTATTCTTGCTTTACTGTGACCTTGTAGTGCACATAATTAAATTTTCAAGCTCAGTTTCTGGGATGTATTCCCAGACGGAACAAGACACCAAAGAGTAGTAAAGCCGCTTTGCTGGCTATCAACCAGTCTAGTGAGGCACTGAGCACATGGGAGGGGAACCGGATTAGAACAATCAGAAGTATTTGGGCTGAGGAAGTAGGTCCATGGGGTGGTTTGCACACTGCAAGTAAACATTGAATGCCTGAGTCATAAATAAGGGTAACTGGAGAGGTACGGCTTGGAGCGGAAGTGGGAGGTAGCTGAAGCAGACAGGTGCTGTTTAGGTGTTTGCTTTTAAGCCCCCACATTTAAGATTACAATTATGTAGAGATGGTCTTCTGAACTGAGGAGATTCACTGGGAATGGGACACAGACTGACCTCAAAAAGTCTCCTACAATTTCCTAGCACTAAAATATTTTAAACATCTGTTATTCTGTCTGTTTCCCTTTTACCTCACTTTAATTAATTATTATTCTGTTTCCTTTTTTTTTTTTTACCTCACTTTAATTAAAACAACTCTTTAAATAATCCCTAGAATAATAGAAGTATAAATTATCATCATCCTCTTCAGTCAGACAGAAAATTTTATTTTTCTTGACTTTTAGTTTCTGTCTGCTTAGTGACGTATTTAGCATTTAAAACCATGCAAAAGTATGCAGACACACCATCAACAAGCCCAGTGTCTCTAAATGTCAAACTGACTTCAGTTATTGAAATCTGAAAGCTGGTTTTGTGTTGCCCTTTTTGAACAATTTGTGATTGCTGCTCACGAAAGCACTCATGCATATGGCACAACCAAAAATGTAGAGGCTTTAAACCAGTCTGTCCATTACTGTTTAAATACCGTATAGTAAAAGGAAGCAGTGAATACCACCAAAGTGTATTCAAAGTGTCAACAAATGCCTAACAGAAAAAAAACATCTGAAATATATACAGCCTTAAACTCCTCAACTGCGAGTATTTTGTACAGAATTGCTTGGTAGTTTTTGGTACACTTGTACCCCAAATGGATGCCTGTATCTGTTTTATTCCTGATTTTTGAGAGGATAGCTAAGACACAATGAAATTTCTTGGACATATTTATCCTGGGTTGAAAGGGGAGCCTGCCGCCTATTCGATAATGATGATGGTAAGTAATTGAGGCTTGAAGTTTTGAACTTCTCTTTCAGTCTAGGCCGCTATCTTATGAGCCATGCAGCTTTCTGCCCCACCAGTATCCAAGTGCCTAGTATTAGAAAGTTGGATTAGCTTTGGAGCACCAAAAGAAAATAAATGAATTAAACAACAATACTTTATAGTTACATTTGTTTTGCAGTCTTGAAAATGCTTTCACATATTTTATCCATTTGAACTATATAATAACTCCAAATGGTACAAGGTGTGAGTATAGTTTTGCAACAGGCACCCATTCTGAGTCTAACTTGTTTCTATACCAAAGTTTCAATATGTCAGGACGTGTCTGGTGCACTGGTAAGGCGTGCCCCCTAGGAATCTATGTATCTGAAGGATCAAAGAGTCTCTTGGGAAAGATGTTTTTGAAGGAAAAGAGAAAAGGTGCCAAGTTTATTTCAAGGACAATGGACCAAGATCAGTGGGGTAGCATATTTACAAGAATAGTATTGCATTTATCTCATAGATTTTCCTGTAAGCCAGAGCCTATGAAAATATGCCCAAACCCTCGGGAAAGAGAAGCGCAATGAATAATGGCACAATATTAATTTATTAAAAGTTTCCATGAAGTGTTGAGATCAGAGGATATCAGAAACATTTTCTGCATTGACAGTGGGTAGAATCAGCAACCTCAATGAAGATATCAATGCTTGGCTGTAATCTCAATGGAGCAAGCGCCATTAACTAACTTTTGAAAAGCTTAGAATAGAGTAACGTGTTTACAGTAGATAGCATCCTGTGTTATTTCCTTTTCATTGTGAATTTATTTGTAGAGGAACTTCTTTCTTCCTTTATGACTCTCATGTGTCCTGAGTTGTGAATTTTTTTTTTTTTCCCTCTAGTTTGCTTTTTGTTTTTTTCCCAAAGCCCTGGGATATCACAAGTTGAGGTAATTTTTACATGAATTTATTATCTTGTATATTCCTGAACAACAAGAATAATAAAAATTTGAAGCACAAATCCACTCTAAGTGCGAGACTTAATTTCTAACCATAAGGCCCTTTTTACTCATTTGTGTCATCAAGGCAAACAGGTAAAGATAGCTTTTTATTTGATGACCTTGGCTGTAATGGGGCCAATTCCTACATTACCCACTGAGAAGTCTTCTTCTCTTTTCCTAGAAGGTTTATTAGTATAACCCACTGCTGTCGAGTCAATTCCAACTGATAGGCAACCCCATAGGGTTTCCAAGGCTATAAATCTTTACAGAAGCAAGCTCTTTATTTTGACTGGAACCGACAAAGGACTACCCATTCTAACCACCAGAACTGTGTGTTTTCTGGAGGTGTTAGTTAAAGGCCTGTTTCATTAACAGCATTTGAGTATTACCTTTTGTTTGGCAAATGCAGATATGCATTGAATTTTTTTTTTGTCATCGTTATATACTATCCAAAAATATATTGCACTGAAACTTTTTTGTTATTCTATTCCTCCACATTTGAGAAATAGGGTCCTGTAGCTACAATCGTCTTCCTCTTCTCTATTCTTCACCCTTTAGCCTGTAACTATTTTCAGGGTATCACACCCTGAGACACTTCAGTGCTCTTCAATACATTATGGGTTAAATACCAAAGTCCTTAACACAGACTACAAAGCCCAGCCATAATTTTTCCCTTACCTACTTCTTCAGACTAATCTTGTATCATACTCTTACTTGCTTTTTGTACTTTGGCTATGCTGGTCATTTTTAGTTGCTCTACCATACTATCCATGCTTTCTTCAGCTGTAGACACTTCGCCTGTGCTATTCCTATTGCCTGATGGCTCAACTATTTTAGCCTATTAATGGTTTAAAGTCTTTCAGATCTTAAGTTATAGCCCTTATATCAAAATGATGATTTCATTAAACTGAAGTAAGCCTCTAAGATGGCCCCCAATGATCCCTGCCTCCTGGTATTCACATCCTTGTGTCATCCATTCTCTACACTTAAGTGTAGGCTAGATTTATTGACTGGCTACTAGTGAACAAAATATAACAGAAGTGATGGGGTGTTACTTCTGAGATTAGGTTGCAGAAAAATTATAGCTTCTCTTTTGGCATCTATCTATTTGTCTGTCTATCTACCCCTCCATCTGTCTATCTCCATCTCTGTCTTTCTCAGCCCTTGCTCTAGAAGAACTAAGCCAGCATGCTCAGAGTAATTCTATGGAGAGACCCATTCGACAAGGAACTATTGTCTTTGGCCAACAGTAAGTGAGGACCAAAAGTCACGTGAGTGAGATTAAAAGTAGATCCTTCCGAAGTCCAGTATTGAGATGACTACAACCCCTTTTGACGTCCTGATTGCAGCCTTGTGAGAAACTGAACCAGAAGTACATATTGAAGGAGCACCCAAATTCCTGATCCACAGCCACTGTGAAAAAAATAATGTTATTGTTTGATGCCACTGAATTTTTCAGTAATTTGTTATACAGCAATAGATAATTAATACATGTAGTTTTTTTAAGTTACCATATTTTTTACACAAATAACACTAGCCTTCTACATCTGTTTGCCAATCACTCCCTCTTCCTGAAAGTTATTTTCATAAGTGCCTCTATGCCAAATTTTTTTACATGTTGCTGTAAAAAAATTAGCATAGTGTGCTTACAGAAATACTTTGTTGGGGGAGGGTGAGGTTAAAGAAACATAGAAAGTGCACGTTATTTGCGTAAAATTACAGAAATTGGTGTTTGTAAAATTTTTATACATGGAAACTTTGAGAGAGTCTGCAAAAGAAATCTAGAACTGAGAAAGTGACAACATCCACCTCTCCTGCTTTTAGATAGGCTTTATCTGAAAATGAAATTGGCATATAGAAAGAATCAGAGCCCAGAAGTGGAAATACAGACAGGGCCCTGACTATATATTTGAATTCCTGGATTCAGTAGTGGTTTAAGATTCTTAGTTATGCGAAGGAATCCATTCACTTTGTAAAACCAATCACTAGGTGTACTTCAAAACCCAGTATATATAAAAAACCCACTGCCGTCGAGTCAGTTCCGACTCATAGCGACCCTATAGGATATATATATATATATATATATATATATATATATGTATGTATCCCGACCCATTGTCATGGAGTTGATTCCTGCTCTTAGTGACCCTATAGGACAGTAGAATTGCCCCATAGGGTTTCCAAGGAGCGGCTGGTATATGTATATACACACCCATTGCCATCAAGCCACTCCTAACTCACACACATATATATATATACTATATATATATATACACAGTATGAAGACCTCCTTGACGATTCTTAACCCACTGATATATCCCCATCCTTTGAACTACCCGTTTGATAATTTGGCTCAAAGAATACCTTATTTAACTTTTTTTGGGAGGGGGGTAAGGGAAGTGTATGACATATTTGTAACTATGTTGAAGTTATTTGAGGGAATAAGTGATGTTACATACTTCTTTGTACTCACCTTGGTGTCTGCAACAATACCTGTCATTCATTCATTGGAGACTAGTTTCTAAAAAAACTACGCACTCAAAAAAAGGATGCTTGTATTTGATCTGTTATTCAGAGAAGAAATTACTCTTCTGCGTTGCACTACATCCATTTGTAGTAGTAAACTAAATTCACTGTAACTTAAATTCACTAGTGCCTATCAGGAAGAGATATTATGTTTAATTTGTAGGATATGTGACGTATATATAACAATTAAATATTCTCTCCAATGTATATAGTATTATCATAATTAGATTTGAAATTTTCATCAGACATCACTCTGAAGAACATTCAAAATCATAGATGTTGTTGTTAGGTGCCATCCAGTCAGTTCTGACTCATAATGGCCCCATGTACTACAGAACGAAACACTGCGTGGTCCTGCGCCATCCTTACAATTGTTGTTATGCTACAGCCACCTTTTTTATGAGCACACTAAAAATAAAGATTGGATATTCTGCTTTCATATCAACCTTATTGAAATGAACACTATTTAAGAGCTTGGTAAATACCTAGAATCTTCCCTGAAATAAAATAGCCTGCATGTAATAAACACATAGAAGCAATAAATATTATTTATTTCATATTTAATGTTATAAATGTTAATTATGTGCCAAATTCTAATTATGTGTCAAAACAGTTTGTCAATTTCTTAAAATTTTAAACATAAATTTACCATATGGCCAACAGTTCTATTCTAGGCATGTCCACACAAGGATTTGTGTGTAAATATTCACGGAATCATTAACACAAATGTCTATCAACTGGTGAAGAGGCAAACGAAATGCAGTATCCAAATAAGAAAATATTATTTTGAGAAAGCAAATATTGATGTATGCTACATCGTGGATGAATTTCAACAATATCACAGTAAGTGAAAGAGTCCAGACAAAAAAGACCATTGTTTGCTTCCATTTACATGAAAGGTCCAGAAAAAGCAGATTTATAGAGGCAGAAAATACGTTTATGGTTGCGTTAGGCTGGGGATAGGAAATGCAAATGATCAAGAAATTGATTTCTGGGGAGACCTAAGTGTTCTCAAATGTTATTGTGGTGATGCTTGCACAATTCTGAAATTAAAAAAAAAAAGTCATTGAATTGTACATATAAAATGAGCGCATTTTATGATGTGAAATTATATCTCAATAAAACGGTTAAAAAAAATTAGAGCAAAAAAGATGATGTATCCTAAACCACAAGACCATTGCTTTGGTTTTTCAATGAGGCAAAATACCACTTGTATTGAAAGAGAGAATAATTGTTAAAATTATCCAAGGATTTTCAGAAATATATTTGTGAACGTGATTTTCCTCATGAATAAATTTATAAAGCTTTTCCTGGTGAATAAATACAGAATGATGTAAAACAACAAGGTAAATATCAAAGAAGGAATTTAAGCAAAGGGAAAAAGAAAAAGTATAATGGGTGAACTGAAACAAACAGAAGCAATCTGTAGCAAATAGAGAGGAAGGGAAAGGAAACGTGGAGGGGGAACTCAACAATACATCAAACTGCACAAGCTACAGGAAAAGCCCGAGTTTATTGTCTCATAAACTGTCTTAACAACACACTTCCAAAAGTCCTCTGTTGAAAACATATTAAAGTAGTGTGATCTAGCTATATTACCGCCAGAGTGGAAAAGCAGATACCTGAGCACACCTTGAAAAAAGTGAAAATAAGAAAGCTGATCCAAAGAATGAGGTACTGTCTACATGATAAATCAGAGATTCTGATATTTTTCTCCAATAGCAACTAAAATTTAAAATAGCTCTATTAACAAATGAGTGCACCTGACAAAGTTAAAACCACGTTCTGAAAAATGGCTTCCCTCTTTGAAGTATATTATGGTATTAGAAAGCAATGCAAATTTAGAAAACAATAATAAAATAACCATGCAGTTATAGACATCTTATGAACATCTAAGAAATTAATTCTGAATATGATCTAGCTTAAGAGCAGTTTTATAGGCCTTCCATAAAAACTGCTCAGTTTCATCATAGCAAATACATGATTAAACAGAAAAAAAGCAGATTATTTGAACTTTTATTTTTCTCATGCTTCAAGATTAATCAAATTAAAAAAAAAGATTGCTACTGCAATAATGAAACCACGCCTCTTTGGAAATAGTATCACTGAACAGTCAGGTTCTATGAATAGTTATCTTTCCACATGTGGTATGATCTTAAAATTTGCCATTATTTTGAGTAACAGTGCCATTCCGTATTAAGCTTTACATTGATCTGAGTTTAATCTTTTTTGATAAGTCCAAATTACCTTTAAATCATGTATGATTTTTCAGGTAAGGGATACAAGGATATCCTCATGGGTAATTTGGAGGTTTTGAATTATACTAAATGGACTCGTATCATTTTGACTTTGCAGAAATCACTCACTAATTCTTCATTCAATATTGTTTTTCACTTCCTGTTTCTGAAACTCACTTTGTGCTTCTAATCTAACATTTAATATGAGCTGGAGCTAAAATACCTGAGTTAGAATACTTACAGGAGATAAAAAGCTTATTTAATTATTAAATATAATTTCACATTTCATATACAATGCCTCACAATTCTTAGTTTTGCTAGAATATTGAAAATCCCAACCAAAGGCACTCTTGGGTGAGAATTATCCACTGCAGGCATTTTCTTGTGTGTGTGACCAGTAACTCTCACAGTGTCAATGAAAGAATTGAAATACTGCTCCTTGTTAATTCATGCAAAACCAATTGCTGTTGAATACATTTCAACTTATGACAACCCCATGTGTTTCAGAGTAGAAATGTACTCCATAAACATTTCAACAGCTGATTTTCAGAAGTAGATCACAGACTTTACTTCTAAGGCACCTCTGGGTGGACTTAAGCCTCCAAACTTTTGGTTAGCAGTCTAACATTTTAACCATTTGCACAACCCAGGGATTCCTGATTCACTGAAAAAAATCTATGCCAATGAAATCAATTTATTTTTCATTCAGATTTTCTATCCTCCAGCCAATTTCCTTGACTATCTTCCTGAAAACCAAAGATGAGGCTATCTGATACCATCTGTTTGACTCTGTCCTCTAGGGTCTCTATGGGTGAGAATCAACTCCATGGCAATGGGTTTGGTTTGCTTTTGGTTTAGTCTAAGCAAAGGAAAAAAAAATTGGAAGATGGCAACATTCAAATATGAATGCATTAATAAGGTCATAAAGAAAATTGCTAAAGTAAGCTCTTCATTGAGGACTCTCTAACTTTTTAATATGTATTGTTTTAGGCATCCTTCAACTTGATTTGGAAAACAACAGATTTTTTTCAAGAGCATTGTATTTCCTTTGTGGTGAGAAAAGTGTTCAGCAAACATCTCCCTGAAACATCAATATTGTACGACAATTGAGAAAACAAATCTAGATATTCAAAATAGCATGAGACACCATTAAGTACCACTTTTTATTTCCTTTTCTCGCTGATGAATCTAAGATGAAAACTATTAAGAAGTGCTCGCACATTCACCTTGGTCCATTTCTTTCATTTCCTACAATGGATTTGGGAATCAGGAAGTCACAATACCAGCCTGAAAAAAATCACATGCTTGAAGTTCCTGTGGCAGAGACTGTAATATGTTCCCCCAAATCCATTTTATTTTTTACCATACTCCCTACTAGGGCAATTTTACAATTTCCATTGCACTTAAATGAGACCATGTGGCTAGATTCAAGATAGCATAATGTAAGCATAGTTGTGTATGTCTATTTCAGGCCACGTCGTCAAGATATGAGCATGCTTTTCCCACAGTTTTTGTCTATCTTCTGTCTGAATGGAGAAGACTCTGAGGATTTAGAAAATGGTGTCATCACAAGACAGGAGGAATCTTGGGTTCCTAAATGGTCAGATGTAATGTTATTAAACTAGAACACCTGCTCTGGACTGTGACATGAATGAGTCACAAGCTCTTATGGTCTTAAACTCTTGATAATAAAAGATTTATTTATAGCAGTGAATGATAACTAAATTAATACTAATATTAGTTCTTTAGAGTGTGATGCTGCCATTAAAAAAAAAAAAAAGACATAAGTTTAGCAATTGGGCTTTGAAAAATGAGGTAGGAGGCTGGAAAACTCAAGATCCATATTACAAAATGCAGAATACTTAGTAAAATGTCATTTACAGTCACCTGAAAGGCAGAACACACGCCTGTGAAGCATGTGGCTGCAGGAAAATGGTAGGAAAGATTAGGTGGTTAGTGTGTTTTGGATATTATTGTTTTCAAAAGGTGCTACACCAAGGAAAGGAGCTCAGTTAGAAATTTGCTGGATTTCAAAACAAGATTAAATGGGATAAAGAGAGGGAAGGGGCACAAACCTACTTATCCTACCAAATACTTTCTCCTTCTACTCCACATAACTTTACCCACTAGTGCAAAACAGTGGTGTCAGTCATGTCACAGCTCTTTAGCGAAAGATCACCAGGAACACATCTGTAGTCAAAGCTGAGTTTATTGCCTGGTTGCAACAACAGCCCACGATAGGAAAACAAGAGGGATTTCAGTGAGAGGATATTAGGAGAAGCTTAACATAAGATTTGAGATTCTGTTAGGTGATTTTGGGGAAAGTTCAAGAGGGCAGTGTTTTACTCTCAATTGGGTATTGTCAGAAAGCAAGAATAGGTCTATGACTGTTACCTTAGTGTGCTTTTTGTAATGGTGGGAGAAACAAAGAAGGTATACAATTATAATTGGTAAAGAAACATTAGTGACTCACGTTAGCCAAGGAAAGAAGATTTGGTCATTTTGTGGTTTAGACAGAGATCTTATTTTTGTCTATGTGTAGAGAGGTCTTGTTTTTGCCATCCTCTATGGCGAGTGGTTTTATTTAATGGTGATGATCTCTAAATTGTTTAAGTTCAACAGGAGAAAACCATGCCCTACATTTTAAAGACAGATCTATTCCCACCTGATAGCTCTTAGAGACTAATGTTTCCTTTTTCAGCTAAATATTTGCATATTAGAAATTACTGTTAGTTAGTTAAGCCAACAAGCATAAAAATTACAAAATCACTGTCATTTTGAAATTTCCTCTGGTCAGGAAAGGAGATAGGAATTCTAAAATAACAGCACAAATTTAAAATTTCAATACATTCTAGCTGATCTTTTTCTTAGGGTACCTCCTTTTTCAATAATAAATAAGAAAATATGAACAACATAAAAAGGATTTTGACTATTGCCAGCATATTTTTTTCACAAGCAGTTCTGTGTGTGCAGGACTTTTTTTTTTCTTACAATGCGTAAGAAAAGCCAAAGGCAAATCCTAGAAGAATAAATATATTTTCCCTCTTTACATTTTGATTATGAAATTTTTATACTTATCAATATGATTTTCTGAACAAAGTAACCAGAGTATAGCATATATAATCATAATTGTCTCCCTTTTTCCTTAAAATTCAAAACATTGCTTCAAAGTTCAATAATAATGACTAGCAGATGTGGACTCCTGTGCATAAAGATAGAGATATTAAAAATGAACAAGCAGAAATCCCATTAAGAGAATAACACATATTTAAAAAAAAAAAAAAAAAACTTGTTGCTATTGGGTTGATTTGGACTCACAGGGACCCTATAAAGCAATTTTCAAATCAATGGTATATTTCATCATGAGTCAGCATTAAAAATGAAGAGATAATACCATAGTGACTCTTTGAAGGATGAATCAATTCTCCTGTGAGTTTCTTACCGATTTGCAGTGAGGATTGGTGACAGAGAAGACTATTAAAATGTAATACAGAGCTTACCTATGGAGGCCAAGGATGAGATTCACAATCAGATCAAGACACATGATGTAAAATTTCCCTGTCTATATTAACACCACAGAAGTAATCTGGCCTGTCTGAAACCAAGGGTAGATAAAATAAAGGGCCCTTGCCATTTATACTTTGAAAGCAAATATCGCATTATTGGATCTAGGTTTTGTAATTTGTTCTCACAGAAGAATCCTAACACTATTGGAGCAATTTTTACAGGAAGCCAGGATCGATTTGAGTAATACTTACTATAAAAGAATGAAGTCTGTTCCCTGGGTAGTAAAACATGTACTCACAGAATGTTGTAATCCTTAGCCCCATTTCCTCTAAATGGCAAGCAAAAATAAAGAAGTATTCCCTTTGGTTTTTTTTTTTTGTCTGAAAAAGAGATTAATTTTTGTCTATTTTTTAAATCATATATTATTCAGGTAAAATTTGTATCCCCCCCCTTTTTTTTTATAGAACTGCTAGAGACTAACCATGTACATAGTCTATTTATTTATTTATATATTTGACCTTTGGTAATTTTTCTTTTCCTTAACTACTGAGAAGAAATCATAGCAGTGGAACCTATAGCACTGAGAACTTTCTAGTAAATTTAAATTTTGACCACGCAGGGCCATACTTGCCTACATATTGAATTTGTGGTGAATTTGTAGATATTGTCACTTGGCAGGGATTATAATTTAAGTTAAATAATATATTTACTTTAAAAATGTTTTGTTTTTAATTTTATGTGTGTCAATCTTGTATTTAACTTGTTGAGATTAATCTAAGCAAAGTATACAATCTAAAACTTCAGCTCATAAAGTAGTTTTATTTTTGGAACTCCATACGTTGATTAAGATCTACAATAGAAACCCTGATTTATTGTCTCTCCTGGTTTAAGTAAGTTCATAATAAACAAAGCATTGTAAAGGATTGAAGCTCCTATGTTTTTTGTTTTGTTGAGGCACTATAGAAGAGCTAAGAGGGGGAAAAATTTGGCTGAATATGACATTTTATTTGAGAGACCATTCTAAATTTTTTCTAAGTTGAAAATTGTCATTTACCTTGTGTGGATAAAGGATTTTGATTATAATAAAGTTCATGTTGGTTCATTGTAAATTCTGTTTAGGATTGAGTGGAAGCAGATATCCAATTGGTGTAGCTGGTGTGTGTGTGTGTGTGTATCCTAACCAAAATAAATAGGCCACTATTTGCATGTACCTGCAATTATATAAAGAAATAAACACATCAATGATAAATGTCAGTTTTTAACTCAAAAATATAAAATTTTCAACTGGACACAATAACTTTATCAAGGCTACTGTTAAGTTAACTCATTTGATACCTGTCTAGAATATGGATTTATAAATGTTTATGCTGAATCAAAATGCAAGCCTTGGGACTGGATACATCCACTTATCCTATAGCCTTCTACACTTGTATTATTCATTGGCAAACTCAGTGAGGCAAGCAATCAGAATTCCGTAGACATACCTCCTAGACAGTGCTTTTAGAATTTTTCAGCAATTTTAGTTTTTTAAAGAAATATGAAACTTGAAAATTCCAAAAGTACTTTTACATTTTTTATTCTTTTGCATCTAATTATGGTACGTTATCTTGGCAACATGGTAAGCTCCTAATCTTTGAAATAATGTTAATCTATTTCTTTGAAGATTATGTTCTTTTGACTATTTATGAGGGTCTCATTTTGATAAAAAAGAGAGCTATGGCAGTTGTATTTATAGTCTTTAAAAGGGAGCCATGGGAGTTTAATTGAACAGTTAATTATAGGAAACTTAAACTATAGGCAACAAGTGTAAAGTTCAGATCTGAATTAATAAAACAAATAATAATGAAAGCTCACAATTCACTAGATATAATAGATCATTAATACCCCAAGGACTTGAATTTATTTCTAGACAACAAGAAATTGTAAGAATGAGCTCTTAAATTAGATCCAAAAGACTCTGGCCTAGCTTCAATTTTTATTAACGTACTGGTTTAAGAATATTTAGCTAGTGATATCATACAAAGATTAAAAGTTAAAATCAAGCTCATAGGCTTAAAAGTAATTTTATAGATGTGTGTGTATGTCAAGTTATCATTTTACCAAGTACTATTTTAGTCACTTGATTTGGAAGTAAGTTCATCCAGGAACGACAGGATCTAATACTCTAGTTCTAACAGTATGTTTTCTCTAACAAAATTTGCTTGGGAAACTAAAGTTCAAAGCTGAAAAAACTACTGAAAAGATTAGAATTAGTTTAGTGTCATAGAGAAAGTCCCATTTGCACAACACAAGGCTCCTTACGAGGAGCCCTGGTAGAGCAGGTCCTTATGAACCCATCAATACATTTTAAATACCTTGGAAACCCTACGGGGCAGTTCTTCTCTGTCCTATAGGGTCACTATGAGTCATAATCGACTCAACCGCAACAGATTTGGTGTTGGTGTTGTTGTTAGGTGCCGTCGAGTTGGTTCTGACTCATAGCGACCCTATGCACAAGAGAATGAAACACTGCCCAGTCCTGCGCCATCCTTACAATGGTTGTTAGGCTTGAGCTCATTGTTGCAGCCACTGTGTCAATCCACCTTGTTGAGGGTCTTCCTCTTTTCCGCTGACCCTGTACTCTGCCAAGCATGATGTCCTTCTCCAGGGACTCATCCCTCCTGACAACATGTCCAAAGTATGCAAGACGCAGTCTCGCCATCCTTGCTTCTAAGGAGCATTCTGGTTGTACTTCTTCTAAGACAGATTTGTTCATTCTTTTGGCAGTCCATGGTATATTCAGTATTCTTCGCCAACACCACAATTCAAAGGCGTCAACTCTTCTTTGGTCTTCCTTATTTATTGTCCAGCTTTCACATGCATATGATGTGACTGAAAATACCATGACTTGGGTCAAGTTCACCTTAGTCTTCAGGGTGACATCTTTGCTCTTCAACACTTTGAAGAGGTCTTTTGCAGCAGATTTGCCCAGTGCAACGCGTCTTTTGATTCCTTGACTGCTGCTTCCGTGGCTGTTGATTGTGGATCCAAGTCAAATGAAATCCTTGACAACTTCAACCTTTTCTCCATTTATCATGATGTTGCTCATTGGTCCAGTTGTGAGGATTTTTGTTTTCATTATGTTGAGGTGTAATCCATACTGAAGGCTGTGGTCTTTGATCTTCATTAACAAGTGCTTCAAGTCCTCTTCACTTTCAGCAAGCAAGGTTGTGTCATCTGCATAACATAGGTTGTTAATGAGTCTTCCTCCAATCTTGAGGCCCCGTTCTTCTTCATATAGTCCAGCTTCTCATATTATTTGTTCAGCACACAGATTAAATAGGTATGGTGAAAGAATACAACCCTGACTCACACCTTTCCTGACTTTAAACCAATCACTATCCCCTTGTTCTGTCCGAACAACTGCCTGTTGATCTATGTCAAGGTTCCTCATGAGCACAATTAAATGTTCTGGAATTCCTATTCTTCGCAGCGTTATCCATAGTTTGTTATGATTCACACAGTCAAATGCCTTTGCATAATCAATAAAACACAGGTAAACATCCTTCTGGTATTTGCTGCTTTCAGCCAGGATCCATATGACATCAGCAATGATATCCCTGGTTCCATGTCCTCTTCTGAAACCTGCCTGAATTTCTGGCAGTTCCCTGTCAATATACTGCTGCAGCTGTTTTTGAATGATCTTCAGCAGAATTTTGCTTGTGTGTGATATTAATGATATTGTCTATAATTTCCACATTCAGTTGGATCACCTTTCTTGGGAATAGGCATAAACATGGATCTCTTCCAATCAGTTGGCCAGGAAGCTCTCTTCCATATTTCTTGGCATAGACGAGTGAGCACCTCCAGCGCTGCATCTGTTTGTTGAAACATCTCAATTGAAATTCCATCAATTCCTAGAGCCTCGTTTTTCGCCAATGCCTTCAGAGCAGCTTGGACTTCTTCCTTCAGTACCATCAGTTCCTGATCATATGCTACCTCTTGGTGTGCAGTGGTTAAGTGTTGGGCTGCTAACTGGAAAGTTGGCAGTTTGAACCCATCAGCGGCTCTGTGGGAGAGAGATGTGGCAGTCTGCTTCCATAAATATTTAAAGCCTTGCAAACCCAAGGGGCAATTCTCCTCGGTCTTACAGGGTTGCTGAGTCAGAATTGCCTTGACAGCAACAGGTAAGGCTTTTTTTCTTTTTGGCAGAGCATAAGGTGTAGTGGTTAAGTGCTACGGCTGCTAACCAAAAGGTCAGCAGTTCGAATCCGCCAGGTGCTCCTTGGAAACTCTATGGGGCAGTTCTTCTCTGTCCTATATGGTCGCTATGAGTCGGAATCGACTCGACGGAAGTAGGTTTTGTTTTGGTTTTGGAATGTCCCAAATACACTTAGTGGGGAGTTATCTCCACCTCCTTGAGGGCAACATATCTACATAAATTATTATGAATTCTGCACTGGAGAATTGTCTCTTCCCATTTATTTAGCCAATCATTTATAAAGGTGTGAACTCATGGATGTTTATGTTATACTTTTGAATATAATCCAACACTATTTTATTTATCCTGCTTTTCAAATTGCTCAGAATCTGGCCATTGGGAGCTCTTTCAGTTAGCACCTATATCCCTCTGACATATCCCCACCATTGCTGATTTTACCCTTGCTTCTTTCATTCGTTTCTTACTTTCTTACTCTGGAGTGACCAGGTGCTTCTGCCTCACATTACATCTTTCCTTCCCCAGGCCTAGAAACAGCCTTTTCTGCAAGGGCTCCTGCTTTCTACCGTTGGAAAGTAAGATCTGGGTACTTGATGCTTTTGCTGTAGATCCTCTTACCTGACAGAATAAAAAAAATACACATTGTCTACTAACCAGTGCACATAAAATCCATTGCCGTTCTCTATTCCAATTCATAGTGACCATGTAGAACAAAGTAGAACTGCCCTACAGGATTTCTACCGCTGTAAACTTTATGGAAGCAGACTGTCACATTTTTCCCTCGAAGAGCAGCTGGTAGGTTCAAACCGCCAACTTTTTGTTTAGCAGCCAAGTGCTTAATCTCTGTGCTACCAGGGCTCTAACCAGTGCATATACATACATATAAAAATATTTCCGTATGTAACTCTCTGGATCTATATTGTAGGTCCCTGGTGGAACGACCAGTTTGTGATTGGCTGTTAATCTAAAGGTTGGTGGCTTGAACCCACCCAGTAGAACCACAGAAGAAAAGGCTTGGCAAATTCCTTCCATAAAGAGCACAGCCAAGAAAACCCTATGGAGAAGTTCTACTCTGTAACACAAAGAGTCTGAATTGACTCAACAGCGACAGGTTTGGTCTGGGTTTTTTTTGAGTTAATATTGATGATGTCTCCAACTCTAACCTACAACATGGGTTGTTCTAACCTCCTGGCCTTGCTTGTCTATAGATTACAACCTCAAAGGTGAGAAACCTGGTTCCTAAAATTCACCATCTGATTACTTAACTATGTAATTCTAGTACACATGTAGAGTAGTATCAGAATTATTATACCTGTGGGAGAAACGCCTTTACCAACCAGAGTATGTTTCTCTTGTGCAGTGCACAGATAATGTACTCTGTGGATGTACCATAATTTCTTTCACTATTTTCTATCAACAACCAGTTGTGCTTGTCTGAATTGCATTGATATTTCTATAAATCTCCACCGAACTTACTTGTGTATATCTCTGTGTGACTTTGGGGAAGACATGCTTAAATTTCTAGTACTAGAAGTGACCTGGAAATCATTTAAATGATAGGCCTATGCCTTTTTCCTTTCAGAAGGCATTGGTTATATGTGACAATAAACATGATAGTCACTGGAGTCAATTCGAAAGGGGAAAAAGATCAAACAGATCAATTATTTGGTGGGAAAATCAGAAAATTCTAGCAAAAATCAAAATTGTTTGGCATAGTGACTCAAAAAGAAACAAAAACAATAATTATATATTCTTGTGAACGTTTAGCAAATATAGAGACGTTACATTAACAAAAATACTTGAGCCCAACAGAAATACTATGTCTTTCTTTCTGGTACAATTAAGATGTTAAGAAATAAGTTTAACTTTTTACAAGTGTTTCATCTACACTTATATTATTGGCTTTCAATTCTAATCTAAAAGGTACAAATGCTTAGATTTATTTTTTTCATTACATGTTTACACAATAGTTAAAATTACATATATATACACCAAATAAATATACATAAATACATATTAAATTAGCATGTACATATATTAAACACAGCACAATTTCACTAGCACACACAATTTTTAAACTGTGGCCTTTTCCTGTTTCTGGTCCTGCAAAATAGTGCATATTTTTAAGAATTTCTAAAAAAAAAATAAATAAATAGCATAGCTAAAATCTGTTTTCTTCTCTGCCATTAGAGAGATAATCTCACACTCTTAAACAAATTATGTATTTAGGTTTACCAAGGTGTATAAATGAAATGGATGAGTGAAAAATTAAACATTTGCAACAGCATAAACTTTTTTTCAATGTTATTTTGCAAAGACATTCCTATAACGCTGGAGTATAGTATTTGCTGTTGTTATTAGTTGCCACTGAGTTAGCTCTGACTCATGGTGACCTTATGTATAACATAACAAATCATTTATAGACATTATTTATATGAAAATGAAGGAGTTCTTATTTGGCTTTTAGTACTCTTTGTTGATACATATAACCTAAATAAACCAAACCAAATTCATTGCAGTCGAGTCAATTCCAATTCATAGTGACCCTATAGGACGTGTAGAACTGCCCCAAAGAGTTTCAAAGGAATGGCTGATGGATTCCAACTGTTGGCCTTTTGGTTAGCAGCCAAGCTCTTAATCACTATGTCACCAGAGCTCAGTATTTGATAGTTAATTATAACATTTTACAACAACATATAGAGAAATAAAGTACTTGTGGAAGTGATATTAAATCTGTCAGGCCCAGATGTTGAAATCAAACAATTGTCTCTTTAAGTATTTACATTAAAGAATACCCATTGCCTTTGAGTATTCTGACTCATAGCAACCCTATAGGACAGAGCAGAACCACCCCCACAGGGTTTGCAAGGAATGGCCAGTGGATTTGAACTGCTGACATTTTGGTTAGCAGCCAAGCTCTTAACCACTGTTCCACCAGAGCTCCAGTATTTATTATAAAATCACTAAAACTTTTTTTTTTTTAAACTGGAAAATAGATAAACAAAAATATTGTAAAAAGTACACTAATTTAGGGAGTAAATATTTGTTCTTATTTAAATAGGAAAATGTTAAATAATAAACAGCAGTAGTACTAAAGAAATTCTGAGGTATATTTCAGTTAACCTTAATTTTATTATAGAGGATTCTAATAATATTAATAAAAACAGTAATTTGGCAGGAATACATTGACTTAGTTAGTGTGCACCAGACCTCTATGTAGCTTTACCCAAAGCCACATAACTGGAATCTATAATACCAGGATTCCGACCTGGGTCTTTTTTATTCCACATCAGTATGCTTAACCTCTCTTTATACTGTCTTTGCCATGACAAATGAGTTAACAGTTAAACTGAAAGTTTGAAGCTAATCTCCAGCTATGCTGGGTGCATTTATACCATATTTAAAGGAAGCATTTTTTTTTTCTTTGAACAAAACATATTAAAGCAAAATCAAGACCATCCCCAGAATAACTGAAGTTTTGTTCTACACCTGCTTGCATGCAACAGTAATTTTAAAACTTAAAAAAAAATTAATAAATTGCTGTTGTTACCATTAAGAAACTCATTTCCTTGCTTAAGCTCATAGACAACCCAAAGCTCATAGATACATAGAGTAAAATCGGAGAATCTGGGGACAGAAGTCAAAAAAGTGAAATCTACTTATGTTTTACCATGTAGTAAAATTATTTTTAGTATGTAAATATATGCTTTCTTCCCCTTTAAAAAAATAATAATAATGGGCCTGATGGTGTGTGTTTGCATATCTGTGTGTTGACTTAGTACATGATCATTAAGGTTCTGTGTCAACTTGGCTGGGCCATGATTCTCAGTGGTTTGGCAATTATGATGTAGTTTGGCAGTCATATGATTGCTTCCATGATGAAATTTGGTATGATACAATCAATTCCATGATGGGATCTGCTGTGAGTAGCCCATCAGTTGAAAGGGAATTTCCTTGGGGTGTGCAGCCTGCATCAAATATAAGTGGACAGTCTGGCAAGGCTCTCGGGCTTTTGCTTGCTCTGGATCCTGCACCTGGATCCCATATGTCTGACCTCCAGTTCTTGGGACTTGAGCTAGCGGCTTACCTGCTGTCTTACCTACCAGTCTTGGGATTCATTGATCTTCACAACCTGTGAGCAAGAGCCCTGCTGTCTGACCTGCTGATCTTGGGCTTGCCAGCCCTTGCAGCTATGTAGGTCAGGAGAAGCCTCTATCATTCCAGCCTCTACAACAGTGTGAGCCATTTCCTTGATATAAATCTCTCTGTCTATATATATTTATAGGCTTTACTGGTTTTTTCTCTCTAGAGAACCCAGCCTAAGACACTGCCCAGTACTGCACTATCCTCACAATTGTTGTTATGTTTGAGCCCATTGTTGCAGCCCCTGTATCAATCCATATTGTTGAGGATCTCCCTTTTTTTTGCTAATCCTCTACCTTACCAAGCAAAATGTTCTTCTCCAAGGACTAGTCCCTTCTGATAACACATCCAAAGTATATGAGACAAAGTCTAGCCATCCTCCCTTCCAAGGAGCACTCTGGCTGTACTTCTTGTAAAACAGATTTGTTCGTTCTTCTGGCAGTCCACAGTACATTCAATGTTCTTCACAAACACCATAGTTCAAACTCATCAATTCTTCAGTCTTCCTTATTCATTGTCCAGCTTTGGTATGCTTGTGAAAAGCAATTGAAAATACCATGGCTTGGGTTAAAAAAAAAGAAAGTGCATCTTAATCCTCAAAGTGACATATTTGCTTTTTAAAACATTAAAGAGGTCTTTTGCAGCAAATTTTCCCAATGCAATATGTCGTTTGATTTCTTGACTGCTGCTCTCACGAGTGTTGATTGTCAATCCAAATAAAATGAAATCCTTGACAACTTCAGTATTTTCTCCATTTAACATTACATCATGAGAATTTCCCTATGGCGTTAAATATTCAACGAAAACATGGTTATAATTGACTCGAGGTAATCTTGCTGTTATACTGAATCTTTAAGAATGACACATCTCATTTAATAAAAACTATTATATTGAAATAAAAAGGCACTTTCTTCTGTCTACTATTTAATTCTATGTCAAGTGGACTGTGTAAATTATTTTTGTTGTATTTAAATTTTTCGTGGAATATTCAAGAAGAGAAAGTGTTTTCTTTGCTCCCCCCAAATCACCAGCACAAAAAAGTGAACTATGCACAATTTCAAAAGTTAATGGAATCCCTAATAATGCCAGGAACATTCATTATGGTATTAGCTGCCCTCCAAATTTAACTGGAGGCTATAGACACATTACTATTGCATAGCACAGAGAGTTCAAGTACTTCATATACTATCCTTCAGCTGGAAGATGGAAGTCGAGAGTCTAAGAGCAGAGCTAATACTAATAGCGGGCAGACACTCTATTTTTAAGGGATAAAATGTACCTCAAATTTCCATGAAAGAAGGCAACTTCCTTCCCTTTCCTAGAGTATGTGAAGAACTCCTCTGACCTCTCTGCCCTTCACTCACTGATGTATCTGATGAGAGAGTTGGAGAGAAAGAATGAGAATGTGTGGATCAACCTCCTTTTCTCTTGTTTTCAAGTGCTGTTTCCTCAGAATTCATATTGCTTTTATCCCTTATTCTGTAAGTCTTCAGTTCACGTCGCCAGAGACTAGATGGTGAGTTCAACTTGGAACGAAGTCTTACGAAGTCTCCTTAGTTATAGAGCCAAGCTTTATCCTCTAATTATATTTGTTAGAAATAAAGCTTAAAATATTGAACCACAGCTCTGGAAGAGAAAAAATGCTACTCTTTTCTCAAACTCCTATCTACATAAACAGCACAATAAGAGGAAACATACATCATCAAAAGTTTTTCTAGGTCAATTCTATTTTCTCATTCAATAAAGGATTAACTTGAATAGGAAAATATTTTCTAATAATAATAATACCTTATATTGCAAAGCTTCACAGTTGAGGCCAAGGCTAGTGGGAATGGCCAACTCTGATTTTATGTGAGTTTCTGTGTGTGTGAAAGCTGACTGGAGGCACTAATAAAATCTACCCAGTAAGATGAAGCTTATTAAAGAAATGGAAAAAAACAAAAACAAAAACAAAAAACAACTGCTTGCCGCATATAGCAGCTCCTGTATCAGGAAGCGTGGGGCCCTGAGCTGCAGGACAATGCAGAAACACTTTGATCTGAAGTCTTATCCTAAAGAAAGATAAATGATGGCTGCCATAGGCCCAGGTGTGGGATTTGGGGGTGGGATGAAGTTATCACTTAAGAAGTGAAAGATTATCTCTTTCTGCGTCCTTAATTTTTCCCTATCCAAATCCAATGCTAGTGCCTGCTGGAAGAGTGGGAAGTCAGAGACTAAGACAAAATGACTGCAATGAAAGAACCAGATCTGTGTACAAACATATTGTACAAGAGTAGCGTGAGTCAGTGACAGCCCAGGTGTAGCAAAGGTTAACTTGCTTACAGTCAAGTGTAGCAAATGCTGTGTTGAAAGCAGTTAGGATTGGGGTGAGACATTGTTAAAGGATGCAGCAAACATAAGCCAAATCTAGGTTTCTATTTGGAATATTTAACAAAAATAGGGTAACAAAGGGAATGGTTAATCAAAATTGGGTTTTGCTTAGATGAAAAACAAAATATATTACTGTTAGTCTTCCACATGTATAGCAGAGTATTCTCAAAAGCCTTTAGCCACTTCCACCAACTCAGATTGTTAACACATGCACAATTGAACTCAATTGAGAGTAGAAACTTTAAAGAAAGTATAAGAAAAGTCTTTGGGGTAGGGGGTGGAATGGAGATGAGTTAGGCAAGTTCAAATTTTGAAGTTGTTGATGTCATTGAGTAAAAAGCTAGTATTAATAACTCAGATTTTGGGGACTGATATCCACAGGTAAATGAGAAGCTATTGGGCCTCAGCACAAAGCAATGTAGGTGATCAGGGATTCCAAAACCAAAATGAAATAAAAAGAGATACAGAATCTTATATTTCCGTACTTAGAGTGACCACAAAGAATTAGCTCACAACAAGGCAATGGTACGTTCTGTTATACATCAAATCATTAGGAGTCCAACCCACCCGAAGGCAACTAACAATGACAACAACATATCAATAGGAAAGTGACAAGCAACCACATTTAAATATGGACAAAATAATAATATATACCAAAGGGGAAATGTATGATTTCATGTGTAAGAGATGAAATGTACAAATCGACAATGTCCAGATCATATGTAAAAATAGAACTCTGACTCACAACCTGAAGCAACCAGTTTAGGAAGCCAAATAACAATCCCTTTAGCAATTGGTCCAAAATCACTAGGAATTGATTGATAACTCACCAAAAAAAATCCAAACCAAACCCATTGTCATCAAGTTTCTGACTCATAGTGACCCTTATAGGACAGAGTAGAACTGCCCCAAAGGATTCCCAAACAGCAGCTGGTAGATTCGAACTGCCAACCTTTTGGTTAGCAACCAAATGATTAACCACTAGAATTGATTGATAACTAACCTAAATTTTGTTCCAACTACCAATTTAGGATTAACTAGGGAAAATCAAATATGCTCCAGTAACCAATCACATAGGACACCTTGCTTCTAGTTAGACTGCTTTGAGCTTCCCTATGCCAACAGCCTCTAATCAGGGCATGCCTGAAGTCTCCCCCTTTTTTTCCACTATAGAACTTCCCCACTTATTCACCCACTTTTCAGTCTCTGCCAAACACAGTGATGGTGGCTGAATTTCTTGCTATAAAGCTCTGGATAAAATGCCTTTGATTGTTCTGATTCAGGTGGTCTTCACTTATTTCCACTTATATGAATGAGAGACAGAGGAAAAAAAACGTTCTATATTTTTAGTAGTCAGTGAAATTTACATATTTCTAAATCAGGATACCATTTTATACTCATCATACTGACTCTTATAAATTGCCAGGCAGAGTATAAATAGATACCACCACTTTAGAAAATAAGTTGGCATTCTTTTGTTAGGCATGCCCTATGAGCCAGAAAATTCACTTCTAAGTTAATACCATAATTTATAGAAACTCTTAAACAAGTGTGCACCAATGCTTTTTTTTTTTTTTTTTTATGGCATTCGGGGAGGGAGAGAGAGAGAAACAGGCAAAGAGAGAAAATGTCTTAGTTATCTAGTGCTGCTATAACAGAAATACCACAAGCTGATGGCTTTAACAAAGACAAATTTATTCTTTCACAGTTTAGGAGGCTAGAAGTCTGAATTCAGGGCGCCAGCTCCAGAGGAAAGCTTTCTCTCTCTGCCGGTTCTGAGGGAAGGTCCTTGTCATCAACCTTCCCCTGGCCTAGGAACTTCTCAGCATAGGGACCCCGGGTCCAAAGGACTAACTCTGCTCCTAATACTACTTTCTTGGTGGTATGAGGTTCTTTTACTCTCTGTTCGATTTTCTGTCTTGTACTTGAAAAGAAATTGCCTAAAGATACAACCTTATCCTGTAGATTTTGTAGTCCCTCATTAACATAATTGCCTCTATTCCTGCCTCATTAATATCATAAAGGTAGGATTTATAACACATAGGAAAATCACATCAGGTAACAAAATTGTTGACAATCACACAATACTAGGAATCATAGCCTAGCCAAACTGACACACATTTTTAGGGGGCACAATTCAATCCCTAACAGGAAAAAAAAAAAACAAAAAACTAGAACAACATATAGTCTATTCATCTCCACCCGGGGTTCACTGTGGAATCCTAGGTGCTTAGAAAATATCTAGCACATAGTAGGTACGTGATACATATTTTCTGGATAAATTAATTAACCCAAACTGAGACCTAAAGATAGTTTCTATAAACTCCATATGTAATGCCAACAATGTTTGTTAGCCAACACTTATTTGATCTGCTCATGAACTGTTCTTCAGAAAACAAAGCCCCTTCTACAACACCTGCCCCAGTCCAAACAGTTTTGCACCTAAGAGAACTTCTTCATCCTTCCATTATCCATGCAAACCCA